>NW_007245854.1:73703-100474 GCF_000164805.1 Carlito syrichta | reverse complement strand
AAGAAAGAAGGGTAGGAGAGAGTGAGCTGACATGTGCAGCCCCCCCCCCCCCCCACTTTGTGATGTCTTTTGCCTCTTCAGGTCTCTACAGAGACCCCACCCACAAGAATGCCCTCACTAGGTATGCCCCCCTTGACCTTGAACTTTTTCGGCCTCCAGACCTGCAATAAATAAATGTTGTTTCTTTATTTAAAAAAAAAAACCACAAAGAAGAGAAAGGCTGAGTGAACATCAAGGGGAGACGAGATTCAGGAGCCTGTGGCATATGTGAGAGGAACATGGGTCTGCTGGAGGCTAGGGGATTTGTTGTGTGGACAGCTCTGGCAAAGCAATGAACATGGGTAGCTCGGACAGTGAGGCCAAGGCCCGTGATAAGATTGTGATGTGAACAGAGAAGAGTAAAGAGAGAGAGAAACAGAGATGGAGAAGCCAGCCTTCTGGGTCCCAGAGAATGTCCCGGTCCTGTTTTTCTCTGCTCAGGACAGAACAGGTTCCTCTTCTGGGCGCTAGAGGTCCCTAGAGAACCACAGATCTTCACCGCCACCCAGTCACCTCTGGTGCCAGCCTCTCAGGAACTGAAAATGTTCACTTTTCAGCATAATAGCCACACAGTCAGAGAGGCTCCGGCAAAGGTCAATGCACACACATGACCATCAGTGGGCAGCTACCTGTCAGCCCAGCCGGCACTGACTGACAGCCCCCAATATGTACCAGGCTCTGTGGGTAGAAGAAAGTCCATGAATTCAGAGCAACAGACCTGCTTCTACTAAAAAGACCAACGCTTGTGAAAGACTGTTTTACACAGTTGTCACAAGTCATTTACCCCTCAGCGCGAATTGCTCCGTTGGCTTCCACCACTGTGGTCACTTAGAACCATGGATAAGGGCTGGGGGAGTTCAGGGGAAGAAGACACATTTTCTCTACTCCACACCCCTGCAGGGGTCTCAGCTCTCCTCCCTTCTTCCTGCCTATTGTCAGCACTGCGGGTGTGAGTGACTCAGGTCAAGAGTCCACTCCCAAGCCCTCCTGTTCCGGAGATGGCATCCAGACCCCCAGGACATGACATTATCACCACCGGCTTCCTTAGTGAGAGTCTCTTCCCAGTCACATGAGTTGTCGTTTTGGGTGTGACTGATGTTTTCGATAGTACTGGTGACACAAGAGTGCATGTCAACATCTATCCTTTGAGTATTTGTGTAATTGTGTGTAACGAGTCACTGGTGACATCTGGAGCACAATGGAGTTCTCTCCGAATGCCGGGACAATTCACTGTGGGAAATTTTTACTTTGATGATCTTTTTTTTATCTCCGGAATGTTGGATGTTATTTCCTGGTGCTCTCTGGTGTACATTGATTTTTCCTGCGTTGATCCATTCATCAAATATTTATTGAGAGCCTATTAATTTCCACTTACCCTGAAGGCTCTGCAAATAGCTGGATGAATGAGAATGGGCCCGGCTCTCAGAGTCCATCAGTTGGCAGGAGAAACAGTCGTGTCATGGCAGTTATGAATGCATGATGGACGGGGAAGCACAAAGGGCTTAGGGACGAGGACTAAACAACTTCTGGAAAAGCTCAGATCTCTTTTCTTAGCTCGTGTGAAAACCACCATCTGTGGTTGTGGCTATTACTGTTTTCACCAGGGAAGTCACTTCCTGGTAATTCCCCTTGATATCTTGGATACATGTTTTAAATTGCTTGTAGCTTTTCTGAAAGGCACTGGCTTATGAATAGCACATGGCAGAGCTCCCCTTCCAGTATGGCCACTCAGCATACTGAGGGACCTCTCATCTACTCCGAGGGCGACCAGTGACCAGCAGGGTTGCCTGTGTCTTCACGGCGCCGATATTCCGAAACTCCTGGGGTCAGCATTGCTGGAATACAGAACATTCTCTTCAGAGGAGAATGTTACAAAGGACACCCATTCTTTACTTCTGCAATTCTTCAAGGATTGTGGCCATTTCTCAGCAATCTATCCTTCTGAAGACTTGCTGCATAACAGTCAACTGGGTGGGAGCCTGAAGTTTAGTGGTGGGTGTCTACCCCAGGGAGGGAAGGAGATGTGTCCTGGGCAGAGGGGGTGAACACCCACTACCTCCGTGGTCTGGAATCCCCAGGGGCCAGCTATTCTGCTGGAGACGGTGTCCTGCTACATGCAGTGGACGTGTTTTGTGTCTGATCCAAGCAGCATGTGTAACTGGTTCTCTTGGGGAAGAGTGGGGAGAAGCATGACCTGTCTGTGTGTCTCTGTGGAATCACACCTGTATTATAACATTTGAATTCACCTGGCTGTTTATTCTCAGGTAGGCAGAGTCGCCAGCTGATCAGGGTCCTCCTCTTCTTTTTGGAGAATCATGTGTGCTCTTTCTTAAACAGATCTATTTTATTCTGTGCTTGCTCTGCTCTGATACTCACCTTTGGAAATTTTTTTCAAGCTTCCACACTACAAAATGAAATAATAGGCAACATGTCCTTATAGCAGGCACATTGTGATATCAGTGGTATCGTTTCATGTAGACCAAACTATTAATAAATATGTGAACAAACATGAAAACTGTAAGTAGGAAACTTACCAACCAGGAGTTAAAGGGGTTTCTGAATTCAAGCTCTAACATCTTTTCAATGAATGCATGAGGGTGAGTCAAACTGGTCACGCACTGTGACATCAGGTCAGGGGACGTGTGGGAGCCTGAGGTGGACAGTTGTTAGGTTAATCTCCATGCTCCCTGAGCGGAGGATGGGGTATAGAGGCTGGCGGGCACTCCCTCATGGAAGGCCCCACTGTTTTCCTTGTTACCAGCATGACCTGGCAAATTCCAGGGCCCTTTCCACTTACCCTTCCTGCTTCTGTGCCTTGGGGGACCTGATGCTGCAGCCATCCCACGAATGTCCAGAAAGGCCCAGGAGGAACAATGTCTGCATCCTGCTGACATATATTTAGGTAGAATTCCATCAACATCTCATTGTTCCCACGTTAAAGGACTTTGGAAACACAGGTGTTAAGAATATGCATCATCATCTTTGAGGAAAAGTTTCTCTTTTGATGCCTTTGGATTTGAGGGCCTTAGAACCCATCTATTATGAGTAGACAAAACCTAGGCAGGAGTGGGAAGCAGAAGGAGGTCATTGGCAACTCAATATTTCAAGAAGCTATCTCAGGGCAGGGTTTCTCATCTTGGACATCGTATGTCTGTCCAAGTTCTGGAAAAAGTGGCTCGAGGGTTGCAGGAGGCCCAGGTAGCCTCGATTTGAGGTCCCTAGTCCTGACCATGGGTCTCACACATCTCCGAGACAGTCAGGACAGAGCGTGGTAGAGTAAGCTCAGGCCAGCATTTGAGGCCCCCCTGTGCCCACAGTTTCCTCTGCTCAAGTTTATTCAGGTTCATCTGGGGATGGGGACAGAGATTCATCTTGGGCCTTGTATTGGTGAAGGGCCTTAAAATTTGACGTATGAATCTATCTCCTCAAGAAGGTATGCATGTGGTTATTAAAATTTCTCTTGGCTCATTTCTGTAATCTTAGCACTTAGGGAGACTGAGGTGAGAGGATTGCTTGAGATCAAGAGCTTGAGACCAGCCTGGGCAATAGAGTGAGACCTTGTCTCTACAAAAAGTTAGCAGCACATGGTGGTGTGCACCTGTAGTCCCAGCTACTCAGGAGGCTGAGGCAGAAGGATTGCCTGAGCCCAGGAGTTTGAGGCTGCAGTGAGCCATGATCATGCCAATGCACTCCTGGGTGACAGAGTGAGACTCTGACTAAAAAAAAAATTATGCTTGGGTCAAAAGTATTCATTTGCTGAATATAAATGTGTGAAAAATACCATATTCTTTTGTAGCAGTATTTTGGCATTTGTTCATTTTTTAATATTTTAGAAGCTTTGACACATGGAATTGGCTCAGACCTCTCTCAGCCTCTGGGAGGTCCTGAGTTTACCACCTGACAGCAGCCAACACTTATGTCCCCTGGGCTTTTGTCCCCTGCCAAATGTCCCAACTGGCCCTGTGCTCATGGGTCCTAAAAACAGATGAGATTCATGCCAGCTCCTAATCTTGCTTCTAAGTGGGACTTTGAGTTCCATTTTTAAACCTTGCTCTGCATGCTATAGGACCACTAGCCTTTTGGACTTATAAGAATTAATATTTAACCAGTTGAAAAAGTACCTCGATTGGGGACATTTCTGACTATTTAAATGGAGAGGAGATTGACATTCCCAGAGAACCAAGGAAAGAGTGAGATGGGGGTCTGCCGATATCTGTTAGTACTGGAACAGAGCAGTGGAAATGAATCCAGAATCTGGGCTCTGTGTGTGTGTGTGTGTATGTGTGTGTGTGTGTGTGTGTGTGTGAGCATGTGTGCATGAGTGTGCATGCAAGCATGTGTGAGTGTTTGTTGGAGCATGTGTATGTGAGTGTATGTGCACGTGCAAGCATGTGTGTATGTGAGCATATGTGTGCGCACGTGCATTCGAGCATTGTACATGTGTGCACACGAGCATGCATGTGGTGTGAGCATGTGCAGCCATGCATGTACGTGTGTGCATACACATGTGTGTGCGTGTGTGAGCATGTGTGTATGTGTGTGAGCATGTGTGCATGTGTACATATGTAAGTGTTTGTTTGTCCTTGCACAGTTGCAGATCAACCCTAACCAGGCCTAGACTTATGTATAGACAGATGAACTTAATTCAGGTGGTGACCTCCAGTTGCAAGAAATTCCTTGTTTTGCCTTTCCCTGGGTGGAAAACACTGCCTGTGACATCTGAGTAATATCTGAGGCTGCTCCCCATTTGGATTAGGAGACTTCAGTCTCTAAAACTTTCCCAAAGAAAGTGTCCACTCAGGCCAGCAGGGAAGCTGGATGCAACCTCACTATTTTGTTTCCTCTAGATATTTCTGCTGATACATTATATAAGATGTTCTGGGCTTAATTTTATTATGTATGTATTTTATTTTATATTTTTTACTGTAAAAATAATGTGTGCTTTTTTTAAAATCCGGAAAGTATAGAAATGTATATAAAAAAGCTAAAAAATCATATATAATCTCAGCAAGCACTGGTATTTTAAGTTGATTTAATTCTAAAAAGGAATTTTATCAATTCTTGTTAATTATTTTATGTGCACATCATGTCATTGATGAGAATAATGACAGAAACATCAGAGTGTTACACTTGACTCTCTAAAGCTGTTGAGGGGACTTGTCGAGGTACCGTCTAAAATCCATTGGTATGTGGCAAACATCTTGACTCTTCTGTTTCTGTGAAAAATGACAGTCATGGCTACATTTACTGTTGACTGTATATCAGTCATTGCACTAAATTCTTTACATTGGCTGATTATTTTAAAGCTTACAAGAACTTAAAAGGAAAGATCCATTGTTGGACTCCCATTTTACAGACAGAAACACTGAGGTAAGAGGGATGAAGCCTTGGACGAGGTTCCAGGCTGGTGGTGGGGGGAGCCAGCCACGCTCTACAGCCCTTGTGTCCTACTGTTTAAACTTGAAGGTGCTGTCCCTGAAGGGATAGGGGCACCGCCAAGCCAGTTGGGCGTGCCTGAGCTCATGAGAGGGCAGCCAAGCACGTCCCTTTGTTTTGATTCCCATAGAAATGTGTCCCCTGTGCTGAGTGGTGGTGAGCCACGTGTGGGCTCTGCCTGGGCCACAGACACACCTGTGTGGCAGGCGTGATACCTCGTCCAAGGCTGCATCCAAGGTCACATCTGATGCTATATTGTTCCTTGGTTTAGCAGATGCCAGATCTGAAAAGTCAACAGCTGTTTTTGCAGGTTTCTACCCATGTCTCCCTGCCAAGGGGCTTGTCTCCCCTGAAGTCCATTGACTGGGGCTGCTGAGGGGAGTATGATCGGTTTCTTTCTGTGTTTATTTGGAAGAATAAGAAGCAGGTGGTAGGGAGGTGAATGTGGCTGAGGGTGTACACTGGGGAAAGAGGGAAGTGGGCAGGGCGTAGGGCCCAAGCAGGGTAGGTGCAGGAGAGGCCAGGCCTCTGTCAGCCTCTGAAGATCTGGGAGGCCAACCAGCTCAGCAGGAAGAACTCAGAACTCAGAATTCAGGGGCAGATGGGCCTGCCTGGGTCTGGCTCTCTGGTGTAAGGTCTTGTGACCTCACTCATCGTACGAAGGCTCTGAGCCTACTGTCCTATCTGCACTGTTTGCTTGACTGTTTCCTGCTATGCTCAGGTGGGATTGCTGCCGCCAAACTCCAGACTGTTTGCTGGAGCAGGAAGAGGCCAGAGATCAGGACTGAGCTCTGTCTTTATGTTTCATGGCACTCCGATACTGGGAGAAACTAAGAGCTGCTGCAACCTCCCGTCTCTCCCTCTGTGAAGTGGAGGTAGCAATACCTGCCCTTCTCGTGCCACAGGGTTTCTTGGGGGCTCAGAGATCAGGTATTTAACATGACCTTGTAAGCCTAAGAGGATTATACATGAGTGATTCTAGCTAACAGTGCAGCTGAGCACACACGATGGTAAACTGCCACTCTCATTCACGAGGGCAGACACTCTGCAAACTGTGAGCAGCTCTTGTTGGCTGCCAGTGGCTGCTGGGGATGCCATGTGAGAAGAATGGTTCTGAGTGTGGCTGAGCTCCATGGGAATGATGCTTAGTGTCTGCCATGGTCAGAGAGTAGAAGTGTCTCTTGTGCCACATGTTTGCTCTTTCTGCTTCAGTCGAGTGGTTTCTAGTTCAGTTGATCATTTGGATTCACCTGGTAAAAATGCCTCAACACAGAGGTTTCTGCCTTTGTGGGTCAGGTGAGTCCTAGGGTAAGGGCATGGGCTCTTCCTCTTCCAAAGAAGTGTTCCTTCTGGTTAGTCCAATGACTGAGAAGTCTTTGGTGTCATGGCTCACATTGGAAGTCGAGGCAGGGCAGAGGTGGGGTCTCAGAGCTCTGTGGACTGAAAGAGCAGAGGACAGAAGGTTAAGTACATTTTCTAGATGTGGTGATACATCTACAAAATGTGGATGGGGCCTGCGGTTTCAGTGGTCTGCCCAGCTCCTTCCCCATTAAACAGATTGTTTGCACTGTCTGTTGGCTGAGTCAGCCCCTGGCTTCAGACCGAGCCCTTCTTCCTTGTGCTCAGACGACATTTCCAGGAGTCAGGTCCCAAGACCCACTCCCACACCTCCAGTCTTCCAGTGACTTCATCTACTGCTTGTATTTTTATAAATCAGGAAAGAAAAAGGAGACATGTGAACTTCTGTGCTAGCTAGAGTGGCACTGAAACTTATGCTTCACACAGAAATGTTCTGAATTTAGCTTTTATTCTAAACCAAATGTGCAAACCCAGCATCGAAATTGGGCATCAGGAGGAATGGGGAAGGAAAGGGCTGCCTTGTGTCCTCCTGCTCATCTCTCATCTGACCATCAGATGGTGGCATGTTGGCTGATGACGCTTGGAGGAAGAAGATATTTACAAGCTGTAATAGAAAGTCCCTCTTCCTTCTCATTCAGGAGTCAGAAGACACAATCATGGCGGATGATCTGGTGCTGGCATAGCCATTTCTACCCCAAGACAGGCTGGCCCACCTTGGTGCTCACTGGGTGTTGGCTCTGACCTCCTGCACATCCTGGTAGAGCCCTTGGGTATGCTGTGGTTTTGTTGGGCAGGGGTCATGCACCTCTGGGTGACAATGGAGTAAGGAGGCATGCAGTTCTGGAAGAAGCTGAGATGCTTCAGGGC
Organism: Carlito syrichta; assembly: GCF_000164805.1. Taxonomy (NCBI): domain Eukaryota; kingdom Metazoa; phylum Chordata; class Mammalia; order Primates; family Tarsiidae; genus Carlito; species Carlito syrichta. Next base: position 92,773 of record NW_007245854.1, on the reverse strand, counting down.
TCATGGGGAGAGTTGCGTGAAGAGTGAAAGTATCTACTGTTGTAGAAATACTGGTTTCACACCCAAAACTGAGAGGTAGGGGAACCTTTTCTTTTGGTAGATGCTGACATCTCTGAATTCTGCGTGAAGGACTGACAAGTGAGCTGTGGGTCTGCTTTTTGCTTTGTTTTGTTTTAGTCAAGTTCTCATTCTGCGACCTAAGCTAGATTGTAGTGGTGCAATTCTGGCTAATTTTAGCCTTGGCCTTCTGGACTCAGGCAATCCTTCTGCCTCAGTTTCCTGAGTAGCTGGTACTACAGGAATGCACCACTATGCCAGGCCAATTTTTGTGTTTTTTTATAGATGAAGTCTCACTATGTTGTCCAGGCAGGTTTTGAACTCTTAGGCTCAAGCAATCCTCCCCACTCAGCCTCCCAAAGTGCTGGGATTATAGGTATGAACCGTTGCACCCGGCTGGAATTCTTTTTTCTCTTCTTTCTTTTTCAGCCTGGCCGCATCTAAAAAAATCATACACATGTGCCCAGAGGACAGGGATGAGGAATTACAGAGGGGTGTGTGTGTGTGTGTGTGTGTGTGTGTATGTGTGTGTGTGTGTGTATATGTGTGTGTGTGTGCATGCGTGTGCATGTGTGTACTAAACCAGATTCAAACGGGTAGCCCATGTCATGTTTGCTGTCACATATGCTTGTTTGGTACCATTGTGTTTGAGAAAAGCTGTCCATGGGTCTATTTTCTTATACCTAGGTGATCTGTTAAGTTTTTTTTTTTAAGTCAAGGTGGTACTCTGTTGCCCAGGCTGGACTGCGATGGCACAATCATGGCTCACCATAGCCTTGACCCTCTTGGCTCAGGTCATCCTTCTGCCTCAGTCTCCCAAGTAGCTGGGACTACAGATGTACACCACCACACCTGGCTAACTTTTTTAGTTTTTGTAGAGACAAGATCTCGGTATGTTGCCCAGGCTGGTTTTGAACTCCTGAACTCAAGAGATCCTCCTGGTTCCACCTCCCAAAGTACTGGGATTATAGGCATGAATCACCACACCTGGACTCAAGTGCTTTTTTAGAAATGAAAAAAATGTAACTAAAATATCACTTCTTTCGTCTATTCAAAATTAGATTTCTTGGAGGAATTTTCACTTTCTGAAATAAACATCTCACGGAGGCTGTTGGTCCATGTCAATACAATTCACAAAGTGTGAGTTTGCTTAGAAATGAGATGTGCCAGCCGACTTCACTTCCCTTATGAGCAGAAGGGAAGATTGGCAGGAGGGAAACCCTGCAGACGAACATGTCTAGAGCTCAGGCAGATGCAGGTGCTTCCTCCAGAATGCTTGTGGCCAGCAATGCACAAGGGTCCCGGGTCCCAGCTGGCACCCCAGGAGATCATTCGGGCTTCACATGTGAATGTCGCCTTTTTGACATCTTGACCTGAGGAGTGAATGGTCTCAGTAGAGGAAACACTGAGAATGCAGGACAAATAAGAAAATGAAGTTTAAACAAATGGGTCCTCCACATCAAGGAAGGCCTTCAGTGTGCTTATGCGCTGGGGAGGGATTGTTTTCTGTGAAGGCTGAGGGTTTTGGAGGCTGGGGCTCTGTGTGCATGGCCTATGGGTCAGCTGATGTGGGAATGAGGGTCTTCTTTGTAACTTTTAATCAGAAGCACCGTCTGGTGACAGGGAAGAAACAGTCCCACTGTGCCCTGCCGTGTCAAGCTGTGTATGAGTGTTGTTTGGCCCTAGACATTGTGCTTGGTTTTGTGGGGGCAGGGGCTATACCAGCTGGAGGAAGCCTGAGCAGAGAAAGGCCTGGAAACCACTTGAATAAGGAGTGAGTGAAAGACTCTGGAGCTGTTTGGCCCGAGAAGGGAAGGCTGGGGCAGGGGCTAGTGATTTACTGTATTGTTTCAAATATTTAAAGGAAGGTCATGAAGAACAGAGAGAAAACTGCTGCATTGCTCCCATAGACAGAATTAGGACCAATGGGTTCAAAACATGAGGTGGCAGGAGTTCCTTAGGCCATGAGAGTGGTTAGATAACAGGATGAGATGCTTCTTGGATGAGTTTGAGGAGAAACTTGTCCAGGAAGGTGTAGATGCCAGCAGGTGTGAGTGTGGCGTGTCGTGAGTCCTGGCTTTGTTAGAGGCTGGGTGACCTCAGGCAATTCACCTAATATCTCATGGCTTAGGATTCTTATCTACATGTTGCAGAAGACAACAACTCCTTTCTCCTGTGGTGGTTGCAAGGGTTAAGTTAAATAATCTGTGGGCAAGTTTCATATCACCCAGCACCTGATGAAGACTCAGTACCTGGCAGTAGATGCTGTGCCTGGTCTTGCTGTGAGGGAGGACTGGAGTGGACACTCTCCTTTCCAAGTCTTACATTTTACTTTTCTGACTAACATGAGGACTAAAAGGGACAAATGGGTCTAGGTTACAGCCCTGGAAAGCCCTTCCTTGTGTCTGTCCCTATGTCTCACTCAGTGTTGCTTTCAACTTCTTTAGGGTGTATCCTGGGGCACAAGTGTCAGTCTTCTTTTTGTCAAATATATGACATCAGAAATAAAGTGGCAGTGGGCTTGAGAAATAAAGTGAGTAAGTATTGGAATAATTGTACAACTAAAGAAAATTGTAGAGAACAGTTCTAGAGAACAAAAGGCAGATGCACCCACGACATAACATGTGTTATGTTTTCACCCAGCTTCCTGTCGGATCTCGCCACAGCTTGCTGGTGGAAGAATCCCACACCATGTTTGCTGAGAGAAGAAATCCCTTTTAGGAGTCCAGTGTGTCTTCCTTCCCACAGCCACTCCCACCTCTCAAGTGCTCAAACATGTAGAGGAGTCACCAGAGGGCATCCTCAGACTGTCTGACATCAGGATCTGCAGCTGGAACACACACACCATTCTCCACTTGGGACCTCCTTTGGATGACAGGGTGGGTTCGGACAGGCTTGGAAACCCTTGGAATCTGAAGGCTGCTGCACTGAATGAGCCACTACCCAACTCTGAGTATCAGCGGAAACGTTCTGCCAATTGACCACAGACTCCAGATCTTTCTGTCGGGTACTGACCTCAACATTGTCCTCTAACGCTAGGCAGGCTTCAAATGAACACTGCGCAGGCCTAGATCTCTGGGCAGGCTCCGTGGCAAGCAGAATGGAATCCAGAGACATGGGGATTTTGGCTCCAGCCGTAACTGCTTTCTTGACTTTCAGCAAATCACTTCATGCTCCAACCTCAGTTTTCACATCTATAAAATAAAGGTTAGAAAGAATACCTGAAGCTCATTGTGAGGTCTAATTACAAGTGATGGGATTCCTTCTTTTCTCCTCTCTCCCTCCTTTTCTTGACTAAAGGAGAGTCTGGGACATACGAACACTGTGTCCTGAGTCGACTAAAGGAGAGACTGGGACATATGGACACTGTTTGGAGTAGGTCTGCTGTGACCCTGCAGTACTGAAGAGGCAGGTTCCAAGGTCAGCAAAGTTCACTGCTTACTACGGAGTCAAAAGCTGAGCACCCCTCCCCCAACACACAACCCCGTGATCAGGTTTCCCAGACTAGGGGTGCAGACCTTCAGTGTTGGAACCACCCTAGGACCCATACAGTCGAGCACCTTGGGACATTGAGCCTGTTCAACAGTTTAGGAGAAAAAGATGGCATTTTAAAAATATTAAACAAAGATATTATAGAACATGGGTTAAAATTTTGCATGCATTTTTATTGGGAAAGCCAAGACTTTAGGAATGTGGGGTTTGTGGCTGGAGGCTTTTTGTGTATCTGGATCTCCTGGGACTGGAATTATTTCTCTGTCTTACTTGGCATGCACTGGAGGGAGGGCTGGGAGAGCTTCACGCTTGGGGTGTGTTGCGAGTTTGTCTGGGGGAGTTCCCTGAAGCAGAGCCCGAGGCAGGTGTTCGGCTGCGGGAATTCACTGGGGGTGAGGCTGTCTTTCAGGGAACCCTGCTGATGAGGTGGGTATCGACCAGGAAAGGGCAAGGCTGAGCAGTGATGTGGGCTCTGGGCCTGTGGTCTGGTTCACAGATGGGGTCTGGTGAAGGAGTCACAGCATAGAACAGATTCGCCTAGGGGCAAGGGGCTGTATGGGTTACCTGTGGTCTGTGGACCACTCCTGGGAGAACCCTGAGTGGAATACTCCCAGAGATGGGAACAGATCTAAGTGTGCACAGTCAGCAGTGATTTGGAGTTGGCTCATGACAGTCCCTGGGGCTGATCACGGACATGGCCTCCTGACGACCACTCCAGACCTCACCTGGGGGCTCTCGGTCGGCCACCATGGCAGCACATGCATGATAACATCAGCAAAAGCTGCACACTCAGTCTTGCTGTCCACAGAGCCGGTTGTTCAACTCACAGGCACCTCCTGGCCAAGTTGCCCAACTAACAGTGTCTGCGCTGGTTCAGGGTTCCGATGACAACAATACCTAGCACACAGCATCACGGAAGGAGAACTTCCCAGTGAACGTCCATTGGCAAGCTGTTTCTTCAGGGTTCTCCTTTCCCGGCTTTTTCCAAAATGCATAGAACTGATTATCCACAGTGCTCCAGTCAGGACAATTGACTGTTTTTCAAGTGTAGGAGAAGGGCAGGGAGAGGGGAGGAGGTTGCGATTGGCATGACCTGCACAGGGAACCAGGAAGGACTCTGCTCCACTGTGCACAGACATACTCCAGAGCAGCTTTGTCACTGCAGTATTTTCTGGAAGATATTTTTCAGAATTTATCATTTCCACTGAAATGATGGAGGGTTAAGCTTTTTATTATGAAAAACTTAAGGAAAATTTCAAATATATACAAAAGTATATGTATATCCAATGGGTAGTATAACAAACCCTTACCTACTTAACTCTCAGGTTCAAAAATTACCAACTTATGGCCAATCTTGTTTTACTTATCCCCCTCCTCATCTTCCCCAGGGGTGGAGGAAGTTTTGAAGACTTAGTTAATTGGGTAAAGGTCTAGAAAAAGCCAGTCTTGGGATCTTCACAAAGGACCGGGGGAAGGTTTTGCAGACAACAGGCACTGCAGCTGAGGGACCACATTCCTTTCCTCATAGGATGCAGCTAGAGCCATAGAAAAGCCATGCAGTCCATCACACCTGCCTGTATTCTGCTCAACTTCACAGCCTTTATCTCCAGCTCTTCCTGAAGAACCCGTGATGGAGCGGAGAGGAGAGTTGCAGGTTCCTATGGAAGGAACTCAGTCCTTCTCTGCTCTAAATACTGCTTTCCCAGGCTTCTCTTCCTGTTCAGGTAGACAAGAGGAAAATGTCAAGACCATTTCTAAGTGCAAATTCAAAATGATAATCCGACCTAAGGCAAGACTTGTCCCCACTATAACAAGATGAGGATCTTGATGCTTGTTTGATGTGCAAAGACACTTTCTAGAGACAGTGGCACGTGTGGAACTGCTTGGGAAGGGTTGACTGTGCTCACAGTGGTGGGTTGGGCCTATGGGCTTCTTTTCTTTCTCTGTTTCTCCTTGTCATGGTCTTTGGGGATATGAGACAAGAGATGGCCTCTGATATTTGCCTAAGAATAGTGGGTTTCCTTCTTTCTGTTTCCTGGCTGTCCTGCTTTTCCTTTTACTGGCTGGAATTCCAAAGATATGCACATGTGAGCACAAATGAGAATTTAAAGTTGAAAGAATATGTTACAGGCCCCCAGGAAAAGTGCGTCGAACAAGTTAGTTACCTTGGTATTTATGAATAACCTAGAAAGATTCAACCATTATTTATTTATTGTGAGAGTCCTCCACCAAGGTTAGGTGAAAGTGGACAAATGTCTTGAAGCAGGAGACCTTTGGGTGTTCAGGAGACCTGAGCCAGGGGAGGCTGGGTAGGGTAGCAGGGCAACCACTCTTTGTGGCTGATGACCCTGCTGATTTCTGATAAATCTGCTGTAGCCATTTTTGGGAACTGCCCAAGACAAAGCACCAGCCCCCATATGTGGAAAAGCTGAGGAAGAAGCTTCTCTGACACTATAGATAAGCACAGGCAGTTTACTGATGGTGGCCTTCCTCGCTGGCAGGATGCATGGAAGTGGCTGTCGACAGGCTGAGCCTGGGCCTGGGGGCTGAAGGTGGGAAGGAAGAATGCATTCCTTCCCAAGGATGGTGAGCAACAAAGGGAGAAGGTGTGCAGATACCAATTCTTCAGCTCCTCTCTTCTTGCTAGTAGATCTCAAAGTAGAATTTGTGATGTTTGGAATGGGCCACATGGTGGCTGAGTTTCTGTTGAGTTTTCTCTGCTGTTACCAAGAATCAGACTTTATTCTTCCAGGGAGTTTCTGAGCTCCCTCATTGGAGCCCACTTTGCTTTTTTTTTTCTTTTTTTCGAGTTGGAATCTCACTCTATCACCCAGGTTGGAGTGCAGTGGCGTGCTCACGGCCACCACAGCCTTAACCTGCTGGGCTCAGGCGATGCTTTCACCTCAGCCTTCCAGGTAGCTGGAACTACAGACATGCGTCACCATGCCTGACTAATTTTTGGATTTTATTGTAGAGATGAGGTCTCGCCAAGTTGCTCAGGCTGGCCTCAAACCTGTGGGCTCAGGAAATCCTCTAATCTCAACCTCTCAAAGTGCTGGGATTATAGGTGTGAGCCACCACATCCAGCTTGCATTCTTTCTTCTTCATTGAAATGTCATGTCGTGAAAGTCAAAGCGATCTGCAATCAAGGCACATGAGTATTTCTGACCTCTTATCAAGCAACAAATATAATAAGGTGTATAGAACATGTGCATGTGTGTGTAGATATTAGCAGAAGTTGGGTCTTATTTTTAAAAATAGACTATTTTTAAAAGATGGTTTTTAAAACATTTGTAGGTTCACAGCAAAATTGAGAACATTAAACAGAATTAACTTACATCCCCCAGCCTACATGGCTCAGTCTCCCCCATCACTAGTGCTACCCCCACCAGAGGATGCGTACATTAAAACAGATGACCCTATGTCAGCATACCATCATCACCCAGAGTCCATAGATCATCTTAGGGTTCACCTGGGTGGTGCGCACTCTATGAATTGTGAAAAGTATACAGTGATGTGAATCTACTGTTATGGTATCTCACAGACTAGTTACAGAATTTTGTTGTTTAAAAACATAATTCTTATATAACTTTTGTTCCCTCAGGCTGCCTTAACTTGCCCCCAACCAATGCATGGTGACTCGTGTTGCAATATGCACGTAAGTTCATGTTATATAAAGTGCAATGAAGGCCGGGTATGGTGACTCACAACTATAATCCTAGCACTTTGTGAGAGGCCAAGGTGGGAGGATAGCTTGAGCCCAGGAGTTTGAGATTAGCATGGCCATCATAGTGAGACCCTGTCTCTATACAAAATAAAAATAAATTAGCTGGGAGTGGTGGCATGTGCCTGTAATCCCAGATACTCGGGAGGCTAAGGTAGAAGGATTGCCTGACCCTAGGAGGTCAAGGCTGCAGTGAACTGTGATCACGTCACTGCATTTCAGCCTTGGGGACAGAGTGAGATCTTGTCTAAAAAAAAAAGTGCAATGAGATAAAAAATGTTTGTAAGAGAATACATTTGGTGGAAAAGGGGGAAAAGAATCTTGAAAGGTGAAGCTGAGACTTAGAACAACAAGACCCGCTGGCAGGGTGAAGCTGGCCATTTGCATCTGGTCAGTCTAAGGGAAGGGCTGAACCTGCCAGGTCATTGCTGGATGGAATTCTGGGCAGAGGTCCATAAGCACGGGGCTCCAAATCCTTTTGCAAGAACTTCTGTTGAGTTGCTTTTGAACTTCACTGGCCCAAGGTCCCTCAAAAATTAGAAAACATATTCATCTAAGAATAAGTTGCAATGAACCTGTTTCACAGGACCTTAACTTTCTGGCTGAACAAGCCCCGGGCCTCTCATTCTCTTAGGTGGTATAGGAAGTGGAATGACCTCAGGTGACCTGAGATCTGGTTTGACAGTAGATCTGGAGCAGTGGTCTCAACCACCCTAAATTCTAACTGCAGTGAGTTTATGACCTAAAGGCAGAGTCAAAGGAAGCCAGGCCCCTAATTATTTATGCACTTAATTTTTTGTGACAGGGATAGAGGGGAAACAGGATTAAGATTAAATGAAAGATATAAAAATGTCGATTAGGAAAGTGGTGGGATATATATGAGAGGGCACCCCCACAAAACCAGAATTATCTTTTGCAGAGCTGGCCCCTTATAGTACAGGCTTCCCCCACTAGGTAAATGTTCTAGGAACCCATTGACATTGGTGTACTAGCTAGCATTGTTATGAAAGGCTGCATTTGGCTTCAGTAAACTTTTGGGGAGGTTCTTTCAACATGTTTGCCCATTTTATGATGGGTGATTTACCAGCACAGCTGCCTACACTGCGCTGAGTGTTCAACAGTTTTTAACCCAAAACAGCATGATCCCCGTGTCCTACCCTCCCTATTCACCTGCTCTCACCCCAAGTGACTCTTTTTTTTTTCCTGGATGAAAAAAGTTCTCAAAGGGAAATATTTTGTCGATATGGAAGAGGTGAAACAAGAAATAGCAGAAACACTAGCAGGCATCCAAACTGATGAGTTCAAAAACTCTTTTGAGCAATGGAAAAAAACATCTTGATAGGTGTATTGCATCAAACAGACAGTACTTTGAAGGTGACTGAAGTTTAAACATGTAAGAATAAAGACACAATTTTAAAATAAATACTGAGTTTGTTTTGACTCCTCCCTTGGATTCCACAAAGCACGTGGCTAAAGAGAAATCATGAACTGCTGGATGTGTAAATTGTTTCTTCAGTCCCTTGAAGAAGCTGACACGGCCTAGAGCAGCTCTGATCCCACATGGCCTAGGGCAGCTCTATGGAAGAAACAGGACTGGAAAGAGAGCAGGTGCTTCCGATGTCTACTCTGTGGGCCTGCTAAGAGGCTAAAGGAGATAGCATCATGTAAAAATGTTTCATCATAAGTTAAATCATCCTAGTCACAAACTGTTTCCAAAGGTCTGGTGACAAGATGAATATGAATGAAGCAAAACAACATATAACCTCTACAGGAGGCTGGAGTGAGAAAGACCCAGGCAAGGAGGAGTGTGCTATGAGCACCCCATGGAAGAGGAAGGATTCAGCTTGTCCTTGAAATGTGGATAAAACAAGCCAGGAGAATCATGGCTAGGAGAAGAGCTCTAAGGGAATGTAGTAGAAACAGAGAGGATATTTACTGGGACCTGAGAAGAAACAGTATTTATTTATTCATTCATTCATTCCTGTGCTGAGTGCTGGAGATGCAGAGGCGATTAACCAAGGTCTCTGCCCTCCAGAGAGCTCAGGTCTGGTGTGCACATGTTGAAAAGTGCGGGGCAGGAAGGCCCAGGAGTGACTGGCGACCTCCAGGAGAGGGTTCTGAGAGAAAAAGAGGGCTTGTATTGCACAACTAGGTGAAGGAACATGGGAGAAATGTCGGATAGGTCAAAATAGCATAGAAGTAGAACATAAAATTTAGTTCCTAGACTGAGCTGTTCCATTTTGCTGAGTTTATTTGAGCAGATGGACATTCATGCACTAGGCAGCTTCAACTGTCAGCAGCCAGAGCGTCTCTGGGGCACATGAAAGAAAAATGCTGACAAGGTGCTTGAGAAAGCAAGATAAGGGAACATTTGCCTGGGGAAGGTAGGGTGGCAGCTGAGGTGAGCTGGTGGCTTCTGATCAGTTAGGCTAAGTTTTGCTTCCTTATTTGCGGTGGGTTGGGCTTCCATTTGCTGATGCAGGGCATGTAGGCTGGAGCCCACTGACTGATGGACAGCATGGACAACCCGGTGTTTTTACCTGAGGCTGTCATTGATGTGAGGGCATGGTGAAGGGTCAAGGAAGGGGAAAAGGGAGACTCAGGGTGCAAAGAAAGAAGTGCAGAGAATTGGGAGGATGGAGGAAATAGGATCATAAGGAGAGCAGGGGTGATGGGTAAACACCACAAGAAGACATTGCAAAAGAAGTAGGGTGCACATTCAAATATAAGGTAAAGGAGGCAAGCCAGGGGAGGGTGGGTCATCTGAGTGGAGAGGCTGCTACATGGATGGAGAGAGCTGGGCCTGAATGCTGGCTTCACCACTGGAGAGACTAGTGACTTTGGACAAGTAAGAGGCTCATCTGACTGGTGTGGATGTGCACAGACTCACCTGGCTGGTGTGAAGGTCCATGGACTCATCTGTCTAGTGTGTAGGTGCCTGGACTCACCTGGCTGCTGTGAAAGTGCATTCAGGCCCAGCTGGAGAGACCAGTGACTTTGGGCAAGTCAGAGGCTCATCTGACTGGTGTGAATGTGCACAGACTCACCTGGCTGGTGTGTAGGTGCCTGGACTCACCTGGCTGCTGTGAAAGTGCCCAAACTCACCTGGCTGCTCTGAAAGTGCCCAAACTCACCTGGCTGGTCTAAATGTGCACGAACCATGTGAAGGTGTTGGACCTGGCTGATGTGAAGGTGCAGGAACTTCACCTGTTTGGTATGAACCTGCATGAACTCACCTGACTGGTGTGAAGGTACACAAACTTACCCGGCTGGTGTGAATTTTCACAAACTCACTTGGTTGGTATAAATGTGCACAAACTTGCCTGGCTGGTGTGAGTGTGCACAAGCTTGCCTGGATGGTATAAATGTGTACAAACTCACATGGATGGTGTCAAGGTATAGTACCTTACCTGGCTGGTGTGAAGCTCCTGGAACTCACTTGACTGGTGTGAAAGTGCTGGACCTTACCTGGATGGTGTGAAGGTGCAGGGACTCACCTGTCTGGTCTGAATGTGCATGAACTCGCCTGACTGGTATCAATATTCAGGGAGATAATGCAGCAAGAAACACCTGGCACTTAGGAGGTGTGAAGGTTCAAGGTGCAGGAACTGCTAGGGGACAATGTACTCAATGAGTGTATGACTAGTCATGTCTGAGTCTAGCCTAAGCGACAGTAAACCAAGCAGCACAAACCCAGCTGTGGTGTGGGCCAGTGGAGGCAGATGGTGCATCCTTGTGACTTGATAAAGGCTGTGTGATGTCTCTCTTTTCTCCAAGGCAGCACTGTTATCAGACAAGGAGCACCTGCTCAGTTTTCCTACCAGTGGGACACTGGCATTGCCTTCCTACTGCTTCTCCCTGGGGTCACCTCGTTAAGGAATATTTGTATGTGACAACTCCGTAGGTTGCCTGTGATGCCACATGCAGGACACCACTCAGCAGGCACCCATGTGCACCCCAGAGCCAGGACTGCCTAGAAGAGAAGCTCCCACCAACAGGGTGAGTCTGAGTGGCTGCAGGCCTGGTCCTTGGTCCACATAGTCAACGCCATGGCTGACCTTTGAGGCGAGGCATGAGAATTGTGGGGAGGTGTGGGTTCAAGGGACAGCAGATCACAGAGCACGCGGCCATAGCGGTGGTCTGGGAATGTGTGTCTCTGCCCAAGCCAGCATGGTTGGCAGGAAAGATGTCCCAGTCATTCACATCAGAGGGGCCCGCAAATCTAGAGATGCTGCCCCTGGGGGATGGGAGAGGCAGGGTTGTATTTTTATCTGACTTTTAATTAGATTGCTTTAGCTGAAGCTGGAAGTCAGAAATTGAATAAATATTTCAAAATGTAGTTTAAGTAACACGAGAATCTGCTCAACCTAGCTCTGTGTGGAAGGCTTGGACTTGAGCTTTTTATTTGATTAACAACCTGATCCTGTGCTATTTGTCAAACTTTGGTTCAGGATTTTGCTGAGTTGAAAACTGTGGAAATTTGTTGTAATTGGAGGGAAAGAATCACATGTGGTTTCTTCCAAACCTTTCCCCAGTTCTTTTTTTTTGTTGTTCTGAATTCCATGGGAAAATTACCCAGAAGGGTTCTTTTCTCCTTTAATGATGCAACAATGCTTGCTTTGCTCAGCCTGTTTTTACTTTCTAGCTGCATTATAATTACGTGTTCCCACATGACTTATTTTTTTCTTCCAAATTAGTAGATATGAAATTCTGATGGCTCTTTAGGGAGCTCATCTTCAGAGTCTCTCCATGGGCAGTACTGTGTGTGTGGATGGATGACGCTGGACAACCGGCGTCTGCCCCACTGTGGGGACCTGTCACCTCAGGCTTTTAATTAGTGGTTGCAGGTGAATTGCTAATTGGCCCACATCAGCATGCAGAAGTCAGAGCTGTGCAGACTCTCGGTGATCAATCTCAGTCCTGGGCTGGAATGTTAGCACTCCCTCCTCATCCCTCATAACTACCTCATCATCTTTCACAGTCTGGGCACTTGAAAGTGGTTGAAAAATGACTCGTCGTGTTAATTTGTAAGAAGAAAGTGGTGTTTTGTTTTTTGTTTGTTTTTTAAAAGAAAGGACTAAAAGCAAAGAAAGGGCATTAAGGGAACTTTGGGTTACAGCAGGGAGGTGTGGTGCTTGAAAAATAGCACTTTGTTGAATTTTTTATTGATTTGAGTTCTCGGTTGGCTTTAGCCTGGCGGAGTAAGGAGGAGGCTGTCAGGATTTTATATGCATCCAAGTCAGATGGCTTTCATATCCTGGGCCCACATTGACTCTGACCTTCAGGAGCCCGAGACAAATCCAGGTTTCCGTTGGATCTGATCAGAGAGTTTGTCTGCTCTCAGCCTCATCTTGACTGGTGGTGTTGGCCCTGAGCAGGGTAGGGATGATGCTGGCTTTCAGTGGCTATTTCGCTGGCGGAGGCTTATGATCTGCAATCTGTTTGTAGGCAGTGAAGTTCCCACCTTCTGATCATCTCTAAGAGCTGCTCTTTTTTTTTTTTTGAGTCGGGGTCTCACTCTATCACTAAGGCTGAAGTGTAGTGGCACAATTATAACTCATGGCAACTCCAGCCTCTGGGGCTCAGACAATCCTTCTGTCTCAGCCTCCGGAGTAGCTGTGACTACAGGTGCATGCCACCATACCAGGTTAAGTTTTTGATTTTTGTGTAGAGATGAGGTCTTGCTGTAGTGCCTAGGCTGGTCTTGAACCCCTGGGCTCAAGTGATCCTCCTGCCTCAGCTTCTAAAAGTGCTGGAATTACAGGTGTGAACCACCACATCCAGCCAGGACAATGCTATCATTACTGTCTGCCACAGATCCCCACGGGCTGAAAACTAGCCTCCTCATTGGACATAACCTGTGTTAACCCCAGATCCTTCGTCTGCAACACACAGGATGGAAATCCAGAGGCAACTGGTGTGATGAATGTATTGACTTAATTAATAAAAAGCAACCTCTGAATTATGTGATTGGTTTCCTACAAGAGAAAATATCAGTGTTTATTTTTAAGGCCATGACTGTGGGCCACAGGCTTCTTTTCCAATACTGGGTAGATCAATCAAGTAGATACAGGCAGCAGTTACCAGGTATGTCTGGCTAAAGTTCCCACCAGTGCTATTCTCACCCCAGGCCTCAAGAGCCCCCTCTTCCTTGCAAGAAAGTAGGCAGAGGTAATAGGAGATGATTGTAGCCTCCCAGTGAGATCTTGAGTGATATAGGCTCTGCTTCTCTCCTGCTGACTCAGGGCTCATGATGGCCACATCAGTTTTATGTCTATCTTAGAGGCTGCCTCCTTTGATAAGGAATGAGGTCACACTCCCATTACCCAGGCAATATCTTTTCCTTTCCTGTGCTGCCTATGCCAATTTACCTCTCCCTTTCCCTCCAAGAGGCATCTTCTTGCTTGCTGTGGGTAGAGAGGGGATGCAGAGGGAAAGGAGTTACAACGTCACCTTGTGTGTCAGCTTTTGCTGTACTGTGTAACAAACAGCACCAGGCCCCATGTCTTACAGAACAAAGCACTAATTTCTCCTTCACAGGTCTGTGGTCAGCTCTGGTGACTTTGCTTCAGTTCTGGGTCAAGTTCATGTCTGTTTCATGTGTCTTTCATTTGAAAGACAACTGGGGCTTTCTCTTCCTAAGGCAGACGGCAGGTAGAAGTAAGTGAAGAGACTGAATCAAACTGTGCATGCAAATTTAGAGGGTTCAAGTGATGTGGGATAGGATATGTCCACTCGTGTTGCTTTGGTCAAAGCAAGTGACATGGCCAAGGCCAGTATGAATGGGAGGGGGAAGTAGACGGGGAAGTAGAGTGGGACGGGGAAGTAGATGACCCACAGAGGAAGGGTCAGAAAGGAGAATGTGTGTCAGTAATATAACCTGCTATTCCTGGCTCTGTTTCAATAGAAGGCTTTGAAAAATTTTGCAATTCTTAGTCTCTGGGGGTAGCTCACAGTTGTGAGCTGTGAAGAATTGGGAAAGAAAAGAAATAAGATTTAAAATTCATTGTTGCATATTATAATTGGGATATTTCAGAAATGCACATAAATTATTTGAGTTACTTTAAAAATATTTTTGAGTTTTATATTGTTTTATTGCATGTGTTGTTATTCTGAAGTTGGACTACGTAGACCCTGGAATTCATGGTTATAAACATTGATTAGACTTTGGTGGTGGCCTATGGAGGGTTTTTTTTTTTTTAGTTGGAATCTCACTCTGCTGTTGCCCAGGCTGGAGTGCAGTGGCGTGCTGCTAATGGCCACCCCAGCATTGACCTGTTGGACTCTTGTGATCCTTCCGTCTCAGCCTTCTAAGTAGCTGGAACTACAGGTATGTGCTACCATGCCCTGCTAAATTTTTTGATTTATTGTAGAGACAAAGTCTCGCCAAGTTGCCTGGGCTGGTCTTGAACCCGTGGGCTCAAACAATCCACTCACCTTGGCCTTCTAAAGTGCTTTTACAGACTGAGCCCCTGAGTCCAGCCTGTGGAGAGTTTGAAGTTCATTAGTAATGTGTTCAGCTCATTTGTGAACATTCTACTCATCTTCCGGCCTGTGTGATCTGCTATTGTGCCCATTTACTCCTTGAGAAATGGCATGTAATCTTCATTGGCATGTCAGTTCTGACATCACTGTGGAATTCTGTACAGCAAGACCATTGGCAATATTCTGGTTATTCCAAGCTTTATTTACCAGTCAAGAAGTGCACAGCTCTACAGCTCTACTGGCATATTGGGGACGTGTGCTGTCAAGGGTTCTTTTAATACCAGGGTTATTTAGTGGTTTTCCCCA
This sequence comes from Carlito syrichta, assembly GCF_000164805.1. Classification (NCBI taxonomy): domain Eukaryota; kingdom Metazoa; phylum Chordata; class Mammalia; order Primates; family Tarsiidae; genus Carlito; species Carlito syrichta. Next base: position 77,709 of record NW_007245854.1, on the reverse strand, counting down.
AAACACACTAGCCACCTTGAATCAAGAACTACCCAATTTTATTTAATTCCAATTATTCAAAAGCTCTAAATACCACCTAACTATAAATTCTTCAATTTGGAAGTAACTTTGCTCTACTGGGGCCTTGGTTGACATTGCTGGTACATGGAATTCTGCTACACTAAATATGAACAACAGCTGATTTTGAGTTGGGCTAATTGTGAACTAATTCAAATTGCTACATTGTCTCTGTTGGGGATGGGGGAGCATGTCTCTTTCCTTTTTGCAAATTCTTTTTATAAGAATGGTGAAGTTTTGGACATGAGGATTATGCCCCATGAAGAAAACACAATTTGTTTTTCCCACCAAGCATTCTCTGTTTCAAATTAAAACAGGCTTTTTATTCTGTTACAGTTATTTAGTCAAATGATGGCATGGAAGGAGATTCTAGTGAGTCAGTCAGGTCTAATAGTCAGAATAGTAGGTTCTGGACTCATAAAACCTGGATTTCTCCCCAGATCTACCTCTTTGATATTGCATATTCCTGGTAAATTTACCAGGTTTGAGCCTTGGTTTCTTCCTTTGCAAAATGTGGATAATTCTAGTAACTACCCCACAGGCTGTGGTGGGGACTGAGTGAGGCAGTGATTGTAAAATCCTTAGCATAATACCTTGCTACTAGTAGATGCTCAAATATTAATATCATAGTAATAGTGAGATTCATGCAAGTGATAATGACTAAAACCTGAATCCTGAAGGGGTGAACTTGGTATGGAGTTTTAAATCTTCCTTTTTCCTTAAAAGAAAAAGATGAGTTTTTTTTGAAAAGCCAACATTGATGATTGAAAATTATAACTTATTAACTGTCTATTCCATGTCAGATATATATTATTTTCTTTTGGTAGTTTAACATTTTGAGTTTGTACTCTGTTTTGAGAGTGAGACATAATAATCACGTGCATTTTCTGTCTTTGTTGGGGTCATCTAGGAGCTCTGCTGGGCCTGCTGGACACACGGGACTTGTTTCTGTGCCTTGTTCACATCCTGTCCCTCCAAGACTGTTTTGTTCTTCCCTGCCATTCAAACCAGGGTTCTCAACTCTGAGTGTACTTTATGTTTTTTTTTTTTTAATCTTACTGTAGAAAGACAACTCATAATTGTGTATAGATGTACTTTAGAATCACCTGAGAAGCTTTGCAGGTTCCTGATGCCTGAGCCTCATTCCTTGGTAGCCTTACTTATTTGGTCTTTATGTTTTGGGACTCTCTGGGTTTGATGCTCTTTTTGGAGTCCTCTGACCCATCCTTTTCCTCTTCTCTCCACTGTATAGTGAAGCCTCACCTTCTCCATGAAGCCACCCGTGATTTGTCTATTGGAGAACCAAGGCTGTGCTGCAGAATTTGCTCCCACATCCCAGAGGTTTAGAAGACAGAGGCTGGCTCCTTCCTGCACTGCGTGTCCGTCTCATGCTATGAGGTGGCTCTGTCCCCACCACCTCCACCCCCAGAACTGACAGGTACAGCACCTTTTTTTTGGAATGTTGCTGTTGGCTGCCTCAGGGGAAGAGATCGTAGGGACATTTGACACTGGCAGTGACATGCTCTAGCTGAGAAGTAATGCAAGTCACATTTGCTTGAGAGAAGAGAACTGGTCCCTGACCACCCTTACTTAAAAGGGAATGAACCCACTGCCTGCATGTCCCCAGGAGAGACTGAGATACTGAAGGGGAGGGACACAATATCCCCATGGGTCACTGCACTGGGCCAGTGCTGCACTCCTCCTCTTCACATGGGGACTCACCACGGCAGGGTGCACTGTGACGAGTTCCAGCCAGATCTAGGGAGACCTTGGGGATCATGTGCTCTGACTTCCCTGCAGACTTCAGTTCTGAAAGCCAAGATTGAATTCCAGTGTGTTCATTGTTAACAAAATGGCCAAAACAGCAAATGTTTTCAGCTCATTTCCCCCCACCTCCCTGCACTCCAGTGAAGGACAAAACAAAGTGGCTGTTGGATGGAGGGCTCTGGGAGGAAGTGTCTTTCTACATCTAGCCACCGTCGGGCACATTCCTCACTTGAAACCCAGTTTCGTGGCACATCTGCAGAGTGTGGCTCCCTTCTGCCCTGTGCCTGCTGTCGTTCAGTGATGCTAACAGCTATTAAGGAAATAAGGCTTTTGGAGAAACTGATGTCCTTGTCATTCCAAAGTTTTATTGGACATATTTTTACCATGAAATAGCCTCAGGAGATAGACTATGAACAGACATGATAATCACGTCATGTGTATGGCAGAAACCATGCTTACTCCCCAGTGCATGGGCTTCTTAGCCTCGGTAGAGACAGATGAATTTGTCATTCTGGAGCAGCAGGGTGGGTCATAGCCTAGGTGGCAAGCTTCATAAATATTAATGGAGATTCCAAACTCCATTGTGTCTGCAGTAATTTGGATGCAGTGTTAGCAGCTGAGGGTCAAGGCAAGAAAAGAAAAAAAAAAATGATGTGGGTGGGACTTGGATCTCTTCTACTGAGAAGAAAGGTTTTTTTTTAGAAAATTCTTTTTGTTTCTTCAGTGTCTGTGGCCTTCCGAAAACCTCCACATGATGCTGGCCCTGCTTTCCTCTGGAAATCCAGCAATCCTTTCCCCCATAATGTTATTTGACCTCTTTCTTTCTAATTTTACAGTGTCAGCCTTTGAGCTGAATAATTTCAAACAGATCTGCCTCCCAAGAGCCCTCTTCTTTGTGGAGGAAACTATGAAGGAACATATGGATAGTAAGTGAAATGATGAATGCCCCAAACCTCACAAACGATTAGGAATCGATATCTCAGACATCAGACCACATTATTGACTCTCCCCCACTTCTTTGCAGGAATCCCAAGGTTAAAGGAAAGCAGCTGAAAAGCAGAATTCTTGGTGGAGGTTCATGTGCTTCTCACTTTTGTTTTCTGTCACTGTTGGGTAGAATGATCCAAACCTGCCCCTTCCGATTGCCAAGAAAGACAGAGAATGCAGAGAAGTAAGAGTTCAGGCTGTGACACAGGGATGGTGGTGTGGTAAAACCTTAGGAAGTACTCTTATTTAGTGGTTCTCAAAGTGTGGTCCTCAGGAGGATGCTATGGGTGTTCTGAGTTGGGGGGAGCTGAAGGAGGTTCAATTGCTGTAGCAGCAGATGCCCAGAGGGAGAAGAGGAAGAGGAGGTGCAGGTGATGTGAGGTAGTGTTTGTGTGTGACACGTCCAGGCACGTGTGTGTTGTGTTGCACATGTGGAGGGGCATGCGGAGGCACTGGGTGTGGAGGGCAGGATGGATGGTTGCCATGTTCCACAGCCTGGATGGTCTTTGGACCATTTCAGTAGGTCCAAAACATGTCAACAAGTCATTGGAGAATTACTCGACAGCCTAGACCTTGCTCTGAGTTATTCAAGATGGTCAAAGGTAGGATTCACACACACACTTTGCAGCAAATTTGCTGGTTGAGCCCCTTGAGGTTAAGACTCATATATAATGGTCACAGCCATCATGGAATTCTTGCTGAAGATCAAGGCCATTTCTCTCATTGGGTTCTCTGGAGAGGGAGAGGCACAGATGTCAAGACACATCTTGGTTGTCCAACTCCAACTCGCCTGCCAAGAATGGGATTTCTTGACAAACATAACTGTGTTAGTGCATTTTGTGTTGCATGGAACCAGGTAAAGGCATGGTCTTCTGTGTTTGCTGTGTGTCGAGCATGTGTAGACTCACATGGGATTCCTACCCATGTCTGTTTTTCCCTGGGATGGTTCCATTTCCATCGAGTGTTAAGAAAATGAGTCAGGTGTCAGTGGACCCTGGATGAGAGCCATTCTGTGAGAGCCCTGTTGGATGTTGGAAGTTCAGACCCCTGTGGGGGTTGTTGAGAGATGTTGCTGATCACTGGGTGATGAAGGGAGAAGCAGGGTCTGTGAGTAATTTTTTTTTTTGAGTTGGAGTCTCACTCTGTCGCCCAGACTGGAGTGCAGTGGCCGCTCCCGGCCACCGCAGCCCCGACC
>NW_007245854.1:68390-73616 GCF_000164805.1 Carlito syrichta | reverse complement strand
GCTATCACGCCCGGCTAATTTTTTGATTTATTGTAGAGATGAGGTCTCACCTGCCCAGGAGGGTCTCACCCGCGGGCTCAGGCAATTCACTCACCTCAGCCTCCCAAAGGTGCGGGATTACAGGCTGAGCCACCGAGCCCGGCTGTCTGTGAATAATTTATAGAGAGGCTGGGTAATTTAAGAAAGTGAGTTTATTTGGCTCAGGGTTCTGCATGGTGCTGGTATCTGCTCAGTTTCTGGGGAGGCCTTGGGAAGCTTTTACTCATGATGGAAGGAAAGGGAAGGGAAGCAGGTGTGTCACATGGTGAGAGAGGAAGCAAGCAAGAGACGAGAGTGCCAGACTCTTTTAAACAACTGGCTCTTGTGTGAGCTAATAGAATGAGAACTCACTAATTATCACGAGAATAGCACAAAACACTCATGAGGGATCCACCCTATGACCCAATACCTCCTACCAGGCCCACCTCCAACGCTGGAGTTTGCATTTCAACATGAAATTTGGAGGGACAAACATCCAGACTATATAGAAAACCCAAAGGTGGGAGGGGCAGAGTGTGTCACCCTCAGGGATCTGGGCAGAACTGTCCCTCCTCTCTCTCCTCCCTGCACACTGGCTCTGTCTCTCAGCTTGCCTCCCTCTGTGAGCAAAAAATGGCCCCTGGGAGTTCCCATCTCATGCTCCCAAGAGTCTTCCATCTGAGAAGACTCTGACGGACCCAGTTTGGGTGTTATGTCTTTCTCTGTGACGAGGATGAAATGGACACTGTGACTGGCAGCCCTGATGGAGCCTTATGTTGACAAGGCTGAAGATCCTCTCTCCAAAAGGGAGATGTTGTTACTGTCCATTCAACTGACGAACATGTCTCTTTTCAACCAGAAAACTGTCATGAAGTTGGGCTTCAGTTTCCTAGAGCAGTGATCCCAAGAATTAACCTGGTGTGTATAATCAGATTCTAAACTCCTAGAGGGCAGGGCCTATTTTTATAATACTTCCCTGTTCTCTACTTATTGCTTAGAAGAGTTTGGGAAATGTGCTGAGTGTTGATTTGGTTAGATCACCTGTGGTTGAGGATGGACACTGGTAATCAATAGTGCTGCTGGGGTCACCCACCCCACTCCAAAGGAATTTGGTCTTCCCAAGTGGAGTTAGTCTCATAATTTGCTCAGTATAAGCAAAATTTACAAAGGAACTAGAGGGCTGTGAATGAACTGAGTATTAGGGTAAGGTAAGTTTGCAGTTTTGTTTATATTTTAGGACTTAAGAGTTTTGTTTGTTTTAGAAAAGGTGCTTTAGAAAATTCTTTTCAGAAACAATAAAACTGTAGATTCTAGACAGCAGATATTTCTACAATGTATACTTCGCTTAAGGTTTTTAGAAGTGCCTTTTGTCACTTTTCATAACATGGTGGGGCTGGCCAGCGTCATTCCTAACACTATAGCCACCTGCCCCTCCTCCCACCATGGATTATGGCTGGATGTGGGTGTCAGGAGCTGCCTCATGTTCCGCCACACACATATCTGCCCATGGCACCCCTCGCTCTCTCACACTCGAAGTGCACAGGAGTGAACTCACAGGGGGCTCCTACATCTGACTGACTAGTCTACATGGGACACGGGTCCGAGCAGTCTTTCCTTTCCTGGTTTGGATTCACATAAATATTCATTCCATTCATGAGTAGCACGTTCATGACTGATTCTGGTAAAAGAAAAAAACCCCTTCTGCCTGTCTAGACAGAGCTTGTTAGTGTATGTCTGATCACGTGGGTACTCATGCCAGTGACATTCATTGGTGGGAAAGTGGCCAAGAAGAGAGGCCCTATCTACCGCTCAGACAGCCTGAACTCAAGGGTGGTTCATAACGTCAACATGCCGGGGCAAGGCCTCCATCTGACCGGGGAAACTGCTGTTCCCTGATCCTGGTTGGCCGCCTGCCACCTCAAACATGAGACAGATGTGGGCTTGCAGGGTCAGGGTTATCAGGACCGGGAGAAGTAGTCACTGGCGCTGAGGCTGGTACCTCTCCTCTACTGATGAATAATGCAATGCTTTCTGGATGCTGGGGTGGAGGGGTGGGGGTGATAGCTGGTTTTGGAAAACTGGAAGACAGAAGACCAGCACTGTGGGGATGGGACTCTAGCTTCTCAGACATTCTGGGGTCAGTGAGTTAGCTCTGAGAATGACTGATTCTGTTATCTCAAAAGGCAGGGCTGAAACCTTGTCATAGACATGATGGTGATAAACACAAACACGGCATCCCACAGAGGCACTGGCTTCCCATTCGGGGATCAAGGCAAAAATGTGGGAGAACTGAAAGCACAAGAGTGTAAAGTCACATCAGAGGAATGTGTTGGTTTTTGAAGTAGGAAGCTTTTTCGTAATGTGTTTCTTTCCAATCAAATGGAGGTACGTAATAGCATGGAACTGGGTAAAGGCATGGAGTCTAGGAAGTGTCTTCTGTGTTTGCTATGTATTGTGTGTGTAGACTCACACAGGATTCCTACCCAAGCCTGCTTGACCCTGGGAGGGTTCATTTCCATTGAGTGTTAAGAAAATGAAGCTGGGCTCGGTGGCTCAACCTGTAATCCCGCGCTTTGGGAGGCTGAGGTGAGTGGATTGCCTGAGCTCATGGGTTCAAGAACCACCTGGGCAACTTGGCAAGACCTCATCTCTACAATAAATTAAAAAAAAATTAGCTGGACGTGGCATGTGCCTGTAGTTCCAGTTACTTGGAAAGCTGAGGCAGAAGGATTGTGGGTCTGGGTGACAGAGTGATTCCAACTCAAAAAAAGAAAAAGAAAATGAGCCAGGTGTCAGTGACCCCTGGATGAGAGTCATTTCGAGAGAGCCCTGTTGGGTGTTGGAAGTTCAGATCCCTGTGGGGACTGTTGAGAGATGTTACCGATCACAGAGTGGTGAGGGGAGAAGCAGGATCTGCGAGTTAGTGCGACTTTTGGTGGATTCTAGGGGAGACCGTGTGCTTGACTTTTCACAGGTCTGGAAGTGTGTTGTTATGGTGAGATCATTTACCCTGGGATTGCTATTAAATTGTATTCCAGACACCAGGCTCTGACGGGGGTTTGACCGGAAGTGAGCACTCTGTTGACCTATTGGATACCAGACTTCTCCAAGATGACCTTTTAGGCCCACAGTTGCCCATGAAAACAGGCACCTCTTCCTTCCTGATCACCCTTCTCTGCTGGTTTTGGAGGTTCTTATCCAAGGTAACTGCCTCCTCATCATGCTGCATTCAGATTCTATCCTTGGTCAGTTGTGGCTCTTCTGGTCACCTTAGCCACTTTGAGTTCCAGATCAGCCTCCCTGTGGACTCAGGTGGGGTTTCTGGGCTGGAACTCACCCCCTACCTCTGTCTCTCCCTGTCTGACCCTAAGCATGTGGTCATGGCTTCCCTTCCCATGGCCTCCCTCCTGGGTCTCCCTCATGACTTCCTCAGTGCCTCTGCTGCCTGCCATGTGTGGCACCCCTCCCCGACTTTGGATGTTCCTTTAGTTCCCACACCTCCAGGGCTCACCACATCCAGGGATCTTCACCTCTGACCTTTTCCAGTTTAGCCTCTCCCTTTGACCACACATGTAAACATGCTCATAAGCCCACCAGGTGCTTTCCTATTGTCTCCTCTGTTTATCAGGCATGGTGTCTTGGGGATAATTTTTGGCTATCTCTTCTTCCTTCTTCTTAGCTTACATGGATATGATTTCAGTGCTACCATTGGTGAAATGGGTTGGACTTTCCCTCTTGGGTTGGACTTCTTGCCCAAGTGTGGATGAGACCATGTCAGCATGGGAGGGGCGGAGGCAGGGAAGCCAGAGAATACAGGATGCTCTGAAGCCCCCTGGATAGTCATTTCAAGCAGAGCCCTACCCTTTTTGTCTCCTTCTCAAAGTGATCAAGATACTAGAGCTGACAGTAAAGTGAGTCACTCAGTTCATAGACATGTCAGGCAGTAGAGATGCAGTGATGGAACCCAGGTCAGGACTTGGCAACTTTCTCTTGGTTTTAAAAAATTCTGTGGCATCCTTGCTGTTTTGTGGAAAGTTTTCTTTCTAGAAGTCATCCAACAGTGGGTCCGCTTCTTTGCCTGAGAACATCATCTGGACAGCCATCATCACATTTTTTCCCCTGGAGGAAAAGTTAGCTACATGACCTAACCTGTGGATTAGAGTCTGGTTCTGTGACTAGCTGAAGGAAGCCCTCCTGAATAAGAATGGGAAGGGGAGCAGGGGAGGACAGGATGATTTGGCTGGGAGGTGGGACCCTGCTGTCTAGAGGGCTACAGGATGCTGCCTCCCACTGTTTTGTGGGTCTGCAGTTGACTTGGGCATGCGTGGGTCCTGGGTACCCTCCCCCAACTGCCCTGTCCTTCAAGAAGTGACGTAGTGGGTGTTCACTCTGTGTTGGGTTCTGGGCTGGATGCTATATCTACTCTCGTTCTTTCTACAACCCTGTGAAGTGAGAATCAGCACATCCATGGAATGGATTTCTATTTTGTAGCAAATGAAGATATAGAGGGGTGATGTGCTTTGCTTGAGGTCACACAGCTGGTCAGTAGGAGACCCTCACCACAGAGTGTAGTTCTGTCCGGTGTCAGTTACAGGACTCCCCTCTCAGACTGCCTTCTTACTGTGCCAGTCTGCACATGACTAAAGTCAAGTTCTGCTTATCCACCTCCCTTCATCATTCCAACCTGATGTTTCTGGCATGTACTCTGTTTCCCTACAGCACCAATGAGTGTTTAATGACACCATGTTTTATAACATTGTAACCGATCATGTACATATATTTTCTCAGTAGACCTGAGCTGCTGGAAGACCTGACTATGAAGTAGGGTAAGTGTCCCTCATGAATCCATTCCCAGAGGTGGGTGGGAGGGTGAAGACCAAGAGTCCACAGAGACAGAAACCAAGTTCACTCTGCAACAGAATAAGCCAGAGCAGCTGCCAAGCTCCAAATATCCATGAAACAAAATGAATGTGATGGAGGGTGTGAAAGGAGGAATTACAGTGAGGTAGGAAGCATCTGTAAAATGAAGTAAAACTCTGGAAAATAAATGAACAAGGGGAGCAGCCTGTTTTTGAAGGGATGATAAGATAAGTATATGGAAAGTATGCAGCAACATATCTTGTTTTTGTTTTTGTTTTTTTTGAGTTGGAGTCTCACTCGGTTGCCCAGACTGGAGTGCAGTGGCCGCTCCCGGCCACCGCAGGCTCG
>NW_007245854.1:44202-68144 GCF_000164805.1 Carlito syrichta | reverse complement strand
TCACCTCAGCCTCCCAAAGGCGCGGGATTACAGGCTGAGCCACCGAGCCCGGCATATGTTGTTTTTTGTAGTGAAAATCTTTCTGCCAGATTGAATCCAGATTAGCTAAAAAAATTCTCCCCAGAGAAATGCGTTAAAAATGTATTGAATGGAGAAGAGTTGCTTTCCATTCTATTGTTTATTTTTAGACAAGCTTTAATTAAATCAGAGTCTAGTAATTTGAAATCCATAATTTGGATATATCTGGAAGGATTTTTGCTATATATGAACAGCACACATGTAATATAAACATGAGAGCTAGAATTTAGCCCATACCTAATCCTGATTTGTACCCAACATTTTAAAAATAAAGTATAAAAAAGATTTCTAAAAATACGCTGAACAATCAATTAGCATATATGCTATGCATTATTCTTTATTAATATAGTTCATGTTAATAAATTATGGTTGAAAATACTAAGCATATTTTGAAATCACATCATTAACATTGTTGAATAAGTTGAAATGATATTATTACCCGTTAATTTAAATGAACGATAAACGCCACAATAAATTAAATATTTTCTGAGGCCTACACTGTGTAAACTACTGTGGCAAATGAAAAGTTATGTAATTTAGCTAGAAAAAGTGTTTAATAATAATTAAGTTTCAGTAACAAGAATAATTTCAGCTGCTGTGAATGCTGGCACATGTGATCAGTAGGTGGAAGGAGCGTGGTGGGCTGACTGACTATAGGTCACTCAATGGCTTTTTGAAGGAATATTGTGAATGGAGTCGTAAAAATCATCAATGTGGTAACATAGAGGAATCGATGCAGTATGGTGACCACTCTGACAGTCTGTGAGTAGAGTGTTTTAACAAATCTTAATTAAGATTTCTGTTGAGGAGAGTGGAATGGTAAGGTGGGGCTATAATGTGGAGGATTTTGAAACTTAGGGTGATAAACTGAACAGTGAAAAGTTATTGAAAGAGACAGTAGTCATCCCTCACCGGAAAGTGCCTCTGCCTCCACTCAGAGTATATTTATTGAACATCAGCTACTTATAAGAGTCACTATGCCAAGTGTCATAAGAAAATAAAGTTGTCAATCATGATTTCTACCCTCAAGTAGTTTTCAGTCTATATTAGATCATTTATATTGGAGAAAATATGTGTGCAAAATGACTATTGACTATGTCAGTACACTGCAGGAGTTATAGAAGAGTCAGTGTAAACCAAGTATTAAAATAAAACAGGGGAAGAAGAAATAAAACTCCAGCTGGGAGGACTGAGGAGCACCGGGTTTACGTTGCTCTGGAAAAGATAGGAAATATTGACAACACCTTCTCTCCATGAGGGGAACATGCTTTTAAAATAGGAAAACCAAGGACACAGAGGTAGGAAATTGCAGAACAAATTAAAGGCCTAGAAAGTAGTTTAGCTTGGCTTGAACCCAAAGTCTTTAAGGAGGAGGCATGGGAGGTAAGACCAACAATGTAGGATGAAGCTTGATGTGGAGGGGCTTTGATACCAAGCTGAGAAGTTTGAGTCTTAACAAAGACCTTTCCATAAGCACTTCCAGGGATTCCTGTCCTGATAACTGATACCCACATGGAGAATGATAACTGTACTTTAGGGAATTCACAGGGAAGAGTCATGCATGGAATGAATTAGAATGGGGGAAATTACAGGCAGGAAGAGCTTTGGGCGCTGTCGTGGTAGTGCAGGTGGGACTGTGAGAACCACAACTACTATGCTCTAAATTAACCTCTTGTTGGTCTGTACTCTCCACACGGGCAGTGAGAAGGTTACACAGGAAGTAGATTTCAACTCGTTTGCAGGGTATAATAGACAGATTTCAGGGACTGACTAGATGTGGGAGCAAGGTTAAGAAGGAATGAGGGTTTTGGTTTTAAATTTTTAGCTAGAGGATAATGTCTCTCTTAGAATTAAGTAAAACATGAAGAAAGCAGAACAGAAGAATGGTTCTGGTTGACCAGAAAGTAGTGCAGTCGGGTCCCAGATTTCAAGATGGCAGACCAAACATGTCTATTCACTCACCCTTCATCTTTAACCACACTGAAGTCACAGTACTTAGGCTAGACATTCAGAACAGTCAGTAGGAAGAGAGGCAGAGATCTAGAGACATTTGGGAAGGGAGGCAGAATGGAGGAGAGGGCTAACCCATGGGCACATGGGAAGTGGATGGAGGATTGTCCAGGCTCAGGTGGGCAGATGTGGCATGCAGGACACAGAAACACTGGCCCATAGGTTGGCCTGTGCAATGCACTGGTCAAGCACTTCCCTACCTCCACATACAACGCTGTAGAGACCCGGGTGGGGGGCAATCACTGGAGATGCTGGGAGTAGTCAAAGTGCCTGATAAAAAATATCACTGTTGAACTATTGGTGGGAAGGAGAGCCGCTTCCTCATCTTGGCAGCCAGAATGCCTGTTCAACATTGGAATTCTTCCAGCCCATGTTTCTGCTGGTAAGCACGTAATGTGTGGTCATACTTCTCCCTTGGGAGAGGTCCCACCTAAAAATAGTGTAGAGGAAGCACCTACCAGATATCTTGCATAATATGTCAGACTTCCATTCTTAAATATGAATGAATGCTCAAGACACCAGACTGAAGAACAAGTAAGAATGAGAAGAAAAGCAAGATAAGCAAATATGTGCTCTCTCTCTCTCTCTCTCTCTCTCTCTCTATATATATATATATAAATGTATATAAAAAATATAAAACTATATACTGACCCAAGAGGAAATAGAAGTAAGTTAGGGAACAGATGAGAACTTAAAAATCTATTCTACTAGTGTTGACATTCACATTAGAGAAAATATCACATCCATAAAACAAGTGGGATTCCATGAAAAAATAAGCAAAATGAGAAACTACCCTTAGGAAGTTCAAATGATCGCTGAAAAGTAAAACTCCAAGAACATAAAGTAAAACTAGACAAAGTCATCAATATGCAAGGCAAGCAAAGTTCAAAATCGAATTAATAGGAATCCCAGAAATGGAAGGGAGAGAAGAAAGAAGAGGGGGAAAGGAATGAAGAAATGAATAGAAGAAAATTTCTCAGAACTGGTTTCAGGTGAGGAGAGCGCATCAAATGGAGCAAAGGACAGCCAAAAATTCCACAGAGACACTTTCTTTGTGAGATTTCAGAACACTTGAACACAGCTGTGGCCCTAGGAAGTTTTTAAAGTTTCCTTAAACAGGAAGGAGAGTGGGACTGACCTCAGGCATCTCATTACTGTATTGTGTGCTAGAAGGTAAAGGGGTGATGCCTTCAGGGAACTGAGGAAAAGGCATAAAAGTTCTGTACCCAATCTACATACCATGTTTTTTTTTTTTTTTTTGAGTTGGAGTCTCACTCTGTCACCCAGACTGGAGTGCAGTGGCCGCTCCCGGCCACCGCAGCCTCGACCTGCTGGGCTCCGGCGATTCTTCTGCCTCAGCCTTCCAAGTAGCTGGAACTACAAGCGTGCTACCACGCCCGGCTAATTTTTTTTTAATTTATTGTAGAGATGAGGTCTCGCCAAGTTGCCCAGGCAGGTCTCGAACCCGCGGGCTCAGGCAATCCATTCACCTCAGCCTCCCAAAGGCACGGGATTATAGGCTGAGCCACTGAGCCCAGCTCTACACACCATGTTTTAAGGTAGAATAAAGACATTTTCACACATGGAAGGACTCAGAAAGTGTTTCTGGATACATTTCTAATGATACATTTTGGATACATTTCTAATGATAGCCCACGGAGGGAAAGCACCTAGAAAGAAACTGTGGGATTCCCAGGTGTGCATGTGGGATGCCCATGAGCTGTGTGTCTCTGTGGGAGGAAGAGGGTATAGCACTGCAGGAGAAAGACCCTGGGAAAGCAGGTCTTGTTATATGGCTGAGAGTACCTTTCAGGATGTGACAGAAGTTTGTGTTTCTTTTATTTGCAAGTAGAAAACTGCCCCCCAAATGGAACCAAATACAAGTGACACAGGAAAATCATGGTTCATGTACAAAGCAAACAAGTGTGGGATAGGATTTGGAATGCTGAGGCCACATGATGTGAGGGAATCCTTGACTGCAAAGACGGGGTGCTTCTTGGGGCCACCAGCATGGTGGCCTGGGACTGTGGAGAAGGACAGGAGAACAGCACGTCCCTTGGCTTTGCAGTAAATGATATTCAGAGAGGCATAATGATACAGATGCTGTTTATTAGCTTTTTAACTTTCAGAGTCAATTTACGCAAGCATCATTGTTATGGTACAGAACATAAGTTGTGAAATTGAAGGTTTAGATAACAGATCTCAGAAGAGAGCAGGAGGAAGAGGAAAGGTGGGGTTAGGGGTGGGTGCTGATATTGTTATCACCAGACCCAGTGGACTGTCCTTCAGTCACACCATGAGTCAACAGAATAAGAAATAAAAGCTCTAAAATATCTACAATTTCATAATGTAAATGTGGTAATTAATAATAGCAACTACAACATATTGGGAGGTGGGTATTCAAGTGAGCTGAACACTCCTCTTCCATAAGCTTACTTTTGCTAAGTTGAAAGAAGAGGTAAGCAACGGCTAAAATAAAATCTGAATGGTTAGAAGTACTTACTCCAGGGGACAGAGTGGGGCCATTTATTTTCATTAATAAATAATACAGTTTAGTAAATTTAAGCACCTAAAAACCAAAACAAAAAAATTTATCAGGGATATGCAAATGTAGATCTGAAAAGTTTCTTATAAGAAAAACAGACACATTTATAAGGTGGAAATCCACCCGTCCACTAGGCAAGGACTGATGAAACAGTTGGCAGAGAAGAGTTCCCTGTGTGAAGTTCAGAGGTCAAGTTTGAGAATGGGAAACTGAGGTGAGTACAGATAAAAGCAGGACTTTGAGGAAAAGCTACACTGAGGTGGCTTTCTTTTCTTCCCTCTCCCTCCCTCCATCCCTCCCTCCCTCCCTCCCTCCCTCTTTCTCTCTTTGAGTCGCGCTCTGTTGCCCAGGCTGGAGTGCAATGGCAGGATCATGGCTCACTGCAGCCTTGGCTTCCTGGGTTCAGGCAATTCTGCCTCAACCTTCCAAGTTGCTGGGACAACAGCTAAGTGCCACCACACCCGGCTAATTTTTTGATTTTTTTTTTTTTGTAGAGACAAGATCTTGTTATGTTGCCCAGTCTGTTCAAACTCCAGGGCTGAAATGGTCCTCCTGCCTCCACCTCCCAAAGTGCTGGGATTACAGGTATGAGCAACCACACTTGGCTGAGACGATTTTCTGCTTTAGGAAGTGCTGCATTCTGTGGTGGTTTCTTTTTTTTTTTTGAGTTGGAGTCTCACTCTGTCGCCCAGACCAGGAGCGGCCACTGCAGCCTCGACCTGCTGGGCTCCGGAGATCCTTCTGCCTCAGCCTTCCAAGCAGCTGGAACTACAGGCATGTGCTAACACACCCAGCTAATTTTTTTATTGTAGAGATGAGGTCTTGCCAAGTTGCCCAGGCGGGTCTCGAACCCGCAGGCTCAGGCAATCCACTCACCTCAGCCTCCCAAAGGCATGGGATTACAGGCTGAGCCACTGAGCCCAGCTTGTGGTGGTTTCTTAACGATGTGGTAGTTCCTCGTTTAAGGACTTTTAAAAAGTTTTATTTTTCTTACTGCAAAAGTAATTGATGTTCTTGTAGAAAACGAGAACATGACGTACAATTGGGACCCAACCTAGTGAGTGTGTGTCACCACCCACCTCTGACATTCTTGCTTCCTTCCTTGAGGCACCTGATGAGATGAACTCCCCTTTCCTGCTCACCTCCAGGTAGGAATCACAACAGCAGCAGAACAGATAGCAGCAGCCAAAGTCTATGCCCATGGTATTCCCGAGCACCATACAACCTTCCTGGGTGGTGTGGAATGCAACTCCTCCCATCCCCTGCTGCTGTCACTAGAGAAACTTGCTCCTCTAGGCTCTAGTCTCAGGTGCCACCATCCCAGCACTGATGCAATGAATTAGATGCTTCTCAAAGTTTAGTCTGTGGAAGAATCCCCCAAGGAGATTCTTGGATAGTACTGGTGTCCACAGCTTCAGCTGGGCAGGAGGGAGGCCTAGAAACAGAATTTTTTTTTTAAGCTGGAGTCTCATGCTGTCACCTAGGCTAGAGTGCAGTGGCACACTCACAGCCACTGCAGTCTTGACCTGCTGGGCTCAAGCAATCCTTCTGCCTCAACCTTCCAAGTAGTCGGAACTACAGGCACCCACCACCTCACCCAGCTGATTTTTTTTTTGTTTATTATAGAGACGAGGTCTTGCCAAGTTGCCCAGGCTCATCTTGAACCCTTGCGCTCAGGCAATCCTCTCACCTTAGCCTCCCAAAGTGCTGGGATTACAAGCTTCAGCCAGCAGGCCTGGCAAAACCTGAATTTTTTAGCAAGGGCCCCAAGAACTTGCTACTCAAGTGTGGCCTATGGACCTGTGACACTGGTCTCACTCGGAAGCTCATTAGAAATGAACCTTTTGGGCCCACCGCAAACCTACAAAGCAGAATAGAAATTTCAGGAGGATCTATAGGCTACTAAAGATGGCCAAGAATGGGTGGTCTTATCACTGTTCTGGGGATGGTCTTTGTAAAACACCATCACGCTGGTCTCTGCTGTCAGTCGTGGCGGCTTTTCACCTCATCTCTCTCCTTTCCCTTCTTGGGCTTTAATCTTTTCACTCATGTTCAGGAAGAGATCAACCCTCACTTTTCAGGTTTAACTCAAGTCAGGATCAAAGGAAGGAGACCCTGAAGACCCCTGGCTATGCAGGACAAGAGGTCAGCTGGTGTGAGTGAGAAAGGACATCCATGGGGGATCTGGGGACCTTCCCTAGTGGGTCTTCCTTCATTCACTGTTGGAGACTGTCTTAGGGGTTGGTCAAAGTCAGTTCTATGAGTGGGTAGCGAGACCGGTGGCATTTTGTGGTGTTTTTGCACATACAGTAAGTTAGCTGATTAGGTAAATTAGCACATGTTTTAGGTCCCAGTCCAGAGAGAAAACAATCTGGGAGCAGACAGAATTCAAGTTCACAGCCGAGGGTTTCAGTAGTGGATGCAGACTTAAACATCCGAGGAATGGCCTCTGGGACTGAGGATCATGGGAAAGGCTTATGCAGACTAGAAAATGTTTAAGTGGGACTCACATTTTTGAAACTATAAAATAGAAGCCTCTCTAACCCTTTGATGTGGTTTTTTTTTTAGGGTGAAAATTTGAATTTGTATTTTCTTTACATATTTTGCTTCCTTTGAAATTTGATTGGAAACAGTCTGGGGTTGTGTATGTCAGAGTTGTATTTTATTCATTGCTGGCTTCTCTCTTGTCCCTGGGCAAAAGTCTGTGGGGTTCATCCTCCCCACAATGTGAGATTCCCTTTCAGACTGCGCACATTCCTCCTCTGAATGGCCCGTAGGATGGGATTGCAGCGCATGAGGATGCTGTCGCTCTGCACACAGTTCATTCCCTGGCGACTCTGGATCTGGGGATGTCATGCTTGTCTTGGGTCTGAGCCAGGTCTGCGCCATGTCCGTCTGTTCCAGCCGGCGGGGCTCTGACTGGTCAGCACTGGCGGTGACTCTCTGAGTCATCTTTTATCTTTCTGGGTAATCTCGGGCTTATTTGGGTTCCTGCCCTTAATACTCCCATACTCCCATCCATCTGGCTTTCTTTCTCTTTCTTCCTTCTTTCTTTCTTTCTCTTTCTTTGTTTCTTTCTTTGTTTCTTTGTTTTTTCTTTCTTTCTTTCTTTCTTTCTTTCTTTCTTTCTTTCTTTCTTTCTTTCTTTCTCTTTCTTTCTTCTTCCTTCCTTCCTTCCCTCCTTCCCTCTCTGCCTCCCTCCCTCTCTTTCTTTAACAACTGCCTGAAACTTACATAGTCATCCTCATGACCACTTGGTTATTTAAAGTAACTATTCTCTGTGCGGACCGCGTCCGTGTTAACTCCTTATGTAGATCACAGCAGAAATTAGATGAGATTTTCACAGAATGCTTTCTTTTAACGCCTTGAGAATGTTCAGGCTCTTTTTTCTTTGCTCTCTGTTGTTGGCACCTGCTCAGCAAATTACCTTGGGAAGTGGAGAGTTTATGCCCCTCCCAGTAGTCATGGTCTCTGAAGATAATGTGGTTGCACTCAGCACAATCTGATGCAGATGAAAGTAAGAGCTACATGACTTCAATGTTAGATTACTTTTCTGTAGGTAGTTTGACTTTTTATAGTCAGATGATACTTTGTTATTAAGTATCATCTCTTGGGTTTTCATAGTTTGTCTTGGATGTCTTTTTTGAGGGATTAATTAAAGTGGTCATGATTGTAGGTGACAGAGTTTGTTTTTTAACTGCTTGGTTTTAGCATCAGTGGCTAAATCAATCAACCTCAAGCTTGCTTCAAAGCATGATGGTGAGCAAATGGCATGTGGAACATTCTGGTGTGATGGGCATGTTCTATCTGTAGATTGTGTTGATGGCTACAGGACTAGCTACATTTTTCAAAACTCATCAGTGTACCCTTAAAATTGGTGAATTTTATATGTAAATAAGCCCTCAATAAAGCTGATTAAAAAGACACACAATGCTAAGTAAGAATTATCCAGACCTGAGATTTTCCTATGACATCTTAGCGTTATCATCCTCTACCCGCAATTGTTTTCTTCCCTGTGCTCCTGAGATATTGTCATCTTTATGTCATCACCCACTAATGGTTGCAGGTGATAGGTCCTCAGGGCCTGGATACATTCACTGAATTTCTGTTTAATTTTCTTAGAGAGATTAGATTAAAAAACTAGTACATGGTGCATCCTTGTTAACTATTGTTCTTGCTAGTTATTATATAATATTAGGAATGGTCAGAGAGCAAACCACTGATCAAACCAGTGATCAAATTTTGCAAGTATTCTTTTATTCAGCAATTATTTGATGTTTACTGTATGCCAGGTAAATATCAATTATGGTGCTTTACTTTTCTGACTCTTGTTCATTAATTCATGGAGTAGACTTGTTTTCCTGAATTAAACTAGTCTGGGTTTGCACTTCTCATTTGTCTTCTTGAGTCAAAAAAAAGCAAACAAACAAAAACAAATAAATTAACCTAATCCTTTCCCCCTCTTAAAAATAAACAAACAAATAAATAAAAATGCCTGTGTTACTTGGTATGTGGGTCTTATATCCACATTATTCCCTTACACATGCACCCTCTGCCACACTTTACTAAAGTTACCTCCCTGTGTGTGTGAACTTGTGAACTTATACACTCCTAGATGGCCCAAATGACTGTGTTTTACAATTTATTATATTCCCAGCACATAGTGCTGAACTTGGTAAAGCCTTGTTGACTAGGCAGATTTATTAAGTAGGGGATGCTGAAAGACCCAAATAAAAATATATACCCTTTTGCTCTGTAAACGTACTTGAAATCTCAGATTTCTTTTTAATTTAAATTTATTTTTAAATTTTATTTTAAAGGTGTGGTGTACAATTCAGGATTAGGTAGATAAGTGGTCATCAAACAGTAAAGTTTGGGCCATTCTTTGCTTCCCATTTCACTTGGTTTGAGGTCATGACTTTGTTGATGTTATGTATCTCCCTCTCCCCTGGTGGTGTCGTGCTACTGCTAATCCCTTTCTTATAATATTATGATTAGTGTTCTTTTTTTAAGTTAATTTTTTTTCTTTTCATAGCTTCAGGGGAACAAGTAGGTTTTTTTTGTTTGTGTGTTTGTTTTTGAGTTGGAGTCTCACTCAGTCACCCAGGCTGGAGTGCAGTGACACACTCAAGGCCACCCCAGTGTCTACCTACCAGGCTCCAGCGATCCTTCCATCTCAGCCTTCCCAGTAGCCAAAACTACAGGTGTGCGCTACCGTACCCAGCTAATTTTTGATTTATTGTAAAGACAAGGTCTCGTCAAATTGCCCAGGTTGGTCTTTAATCCGTGGGCTCAGGCAATCCACTCATCTCGACCTCCCAAAGGGATTACAAGCTTAGCCTCCGAGTCCAGCCACAAGTGGTTTTTTATTACATGGGTGTCTTGTAAAGTGCTGAAGAAGTCTGGGCTTTAAGGGTACCTGCCACCCCCACCTGTGCACATCATACCCAATGGGTGACTTTCCATGCATTCCCCCTTCCCACCCTCCCCTTTGGAGGCTTCACTGTTCACAGTACCATCCTATTTCATTTTATAATTATACTGTGACCTGTTTGGGACTATTTGTCATCTGAGGTGGGTAACACACCAGTAAGCAGACATAGCCAGCTGTCACTTTTGGTTCAGTGTTTCTCAAACTTTTGGGGTGGTAATCCATTTTCAGAAAAACATTTAGCCTGAACCTGGGAAATTTTAATGTAAATATATATGACAGGCATGCAGATAGATGTGGACGCAAAACCCACAACTCCTCCACACTGAGCCATACTTACTACTGTGATACACGCTGATGTTTTCTTCCCCTTTCTGTTGTATTTTATTTCTGTTTTCAAATGTATAGGTTGCTAAGACTCACTTCCCTGATTTCATGGCTCACTAATGCAGTTTGACAAATACTGGTTTGGCTACTGCTCACTCCTTTACCAATATTACCCCTCTGTCAATGCCAGGCATTGGGAAGAAGAAGGATTCTGAAGTACAGCCTGGATGTGTAGTGTCACAAGGGGCTCAGTGGTCACCAGAGAGAAAACCCTGGGCTCTGGACTAGATGAAAGAAAGAAATTTGGAGGCAAGGAGGGATGGGAAGAGGGGTTTCATTTCCTGTGGTGTTATTAGTTCAATATGTACCTGTCTTTCCAGATGGACTGCGCCTACTTCCAGGGCAGGAGCTTTGCTTCATCCATTTGGAGATCTTCATTACCAGACAAAGGTCCTGGGCCCTATAAGTGTGTGCTAAGCTGAGGGTAAAGTAAAATGCTCCCACTTATCAGTGCTGTGCTGTGCTGTGCTGCACAGACCCATGCAGCGGACGCCACTGGTGCCCTGCTTATCCTTCGCCTGCATTGAGGGTCAAGGGCTAGTGTTCACAGCTACCCTTTACCCTGTAAAATTGCCCTCTGGCTATTTTGTCCCACCCTAATCTCTCATCAGTGGCCAATGGCTGACTAAATTACAGAATATGAAGGCCCAGCCCTGTTTCAAGATGGGACTAAGCTGTGGGGCAGTTCCACTCCAGAGCTCTTAGGGACCAGTCTGAGGCCAGTCTGCAGCAGAGGCTGCATCTTGCTTGACTACCTCCCTGCCCCACTTGACTCCTTCAAAAACCACATTCCCAAGAATCTCCACCACAGCCTCTGCCTCTGGGAATCCATCGATGAACAATGTGGCTCCAAGCAGTAGACAGGGGTTGTCTCTTGTGCAGGTCTTGGAGGTGGTCATTTAGAGGTGAAAGAACTCAGACACACAGAGGTGAGCTGAGACCACATGGAGGCAGTCAGAGATGGAGAGTGCGGGAGGCTCACCCTGCACCCAGACCTAGGTTTGCATCTAGCTGGCAGGACAAGCAGAAAGACTAGGATGGACAGGCACTCTGGGAGGTGGCTGGGTTCCTAGTTCTGCACACTGACTCATTTATTGGTACTATTGAAGCTCTGCAGGAGATTATGTAAGATTTTGAAAAGTATAGCGTAGTTAGAAATATTTATTAGTTTTTGTTTTGTTTTGTTTTGTTTTTGAGTTGGAGTTTCACTTCGTAACCCAGACTGGAGTGTGGTGGCTGCTCCTGGCCACCACAGCCTCGACCTGCTGGGCTCTGGTAATCCTTCTGCCTCAGCTTTCCAAGTAGCTGGAACTACAGGCACACACTACCACTCCCGGCTAATTTTTGATTTATTGTAGAGATGAGGTCTTGCCAAGTTGTCCAGGTGGGTCTCAAACCCACAGGCTTAGGCAATCCACTCACCTCAGCCTCCCAAAGCGCGGGATTACAGGCTGAGCCACCGAGTCCGTCTGTATATTTATTAGTTTAATACAAATTTTATGAGTAGATAAAGGAAATCTCAGCTTCTCTCCTGTCAATTCAGCAACAGAGCATTCATTTGAAAGATGAAACCAACACGATGATAGATGTTATTTGTGTTTTCTCATTTTTCATTGAGCTTGACTAACCCACAGACGTTTGATGGAAAACCCGCTTGTGCTGGTGGTTGGAATCCACTTTGCAATAGATCACTCATTCACTGCTAAGGTTAGCAGTTTCTTTCTTTTCTTTCTTTTTTTTTTTTTTGAGTTGGAGTCTCACTCTGTCGCCCAGACTGGAGTGCAGTGGCACGCTCCTGGCCACTGCAGCCTCTACCTGCTGGGCTCCTGCGATCCTTCTGCCTCAGCCTTCCAAGTAGCTGGAACTACAGGTGTGCGCTACCATGCCTGGCTAATTTTTCTTTTTGATTTATTGTAGAGATGAGGTCTTGCCAAGTTGCCCAGGTGGGTCTCGAGCCTGCGGGTTCAGGCAATCTACTCACCTCAGTCTCCCAAAGTGGGGGTATTACAGGCTGAGCCACTGAGCCCGGCTAGGGTTACCAGTTTCTAAGCTACAGAGGAAAACATTTGTAGTCAATACATTGCCATGCTTCTCTCTTTTTGAAAAAAAGTTACGTGTCTTCCTGCATTTCCTGTATTAGCCCTGTGGTTGCTGCTACCTGCTGTCATAGACATTCAGTGATGCTAGGAATGGTGATCATCTAGCCCTAAATGTCAATGCTGCTTGTAGCCCCAAGGCAATGATGTATTTTGCTCGATATTTTTTTTCTTGAATAAAGATGGTAGAAAGGAAAAAAAAAAAAGAAAAAGAAAAAGAAAAAAGAAAATTGGATGATCATTCTCTTTGGTCAACATCAAATATACCTATCACAAGATGGAATTTTTAAAGTTTTTCTAATATTGGAATTTGGAGTATTGAGAACTGGATTAGTTACTGCCCAAAGTTAATAAGAGAAGTGTAGCAGTTAAGCACACTTTTTAGATCAGACAATGTTTTCATTTTCTGGGTTGCAGGATTTGTTATTTGACATATCTGAGCTCAGTCTAAGTAACCTTTAAATTAAGATGGTAATGCTTTCTACCTAACAGAACTGTGTTGCTATTCCAATAAAATAATAGCTGTAAGTGCTTGACACAGGGCCTAGTGTGTAATAAGTACCAATAAAAGGCAGTTCCCATTAGTGTTATCATTACTATTGATGTTCATTGTGCTTCAGCCATCATCATACATTCTTTTTGTTTTGGTAGCACAATGCTGATTTTTCTTTGGGGGATGACTTTTCTGCTGCTATGGGCAGTTTTGGTGGGATTGAGGCAGGGTAGCTAGCACAACTTAATATAACTCATATAGCTAGATGAGTTTCTTGCAGACAGGCATAGCTTAGACAATTAGAAAACCAGATGGTTAGGCTTCCAGCTGGGCATTGTCTTGTCAGGAAATAACTTTCTAGAACAATAACTGCCCTGACCAGGTGCCCAAAGTCAGTCTCATCATATGGGGCAACTAAACATTCAGCTACAGAAACTATAAACAAGAGAATTACCAGAGGCACTGGGGAATGGTGTTTTCAGAAAGAAACTTAAATTACAAAAGAGTAACTTTTAACCATTATGTAAATACTCAGTTAACAACAGGTTGGTGTGTCCTTTCTCTTAAAGCATCCATGCTCTCTCTTGAATGTGTCTTTTATTTCTAATAAACTCTGTCTTAAGCTATACTTTGAATTCACTGTGAAATTCTTTCCTGTGGTGAACTCAAGAACTCACTGAGCAACTATACCCCATGCCACCTGGCATCAGGATTGTCAAGAAAGGGGATTTGGCCTTCCTCAGCTGAGGGGTGGGCATGTGCATGAGGTTGGCTCTTGGACGTCCTGTCATGGGAACTGCTGCCAGAAAGGAGAGACATAAGATGGAGGACAAACACACTCACAGGGGCTGGGGCAGCTCCAGCCGTGAGCAGCACTGACAAGGTGTGGGAACTTAGCAGCTCTGCTCCCTGCCCTGCGGGACCTACTTCATCCAGCCCTTGATTGTCTGAGTCACAAACATCTTTGTGGTGAGTTGCCAGTTATTCCAACCACTCAGGGCAAGCCTCTATTTTTTACACCAAAGAATGCAGAATGATAGAATTGTTAGTTATATGAATATGAGTAAGGACAACTTTTCAAGGCAAAGAAAAACTGCTATAAATCTGAAATACATTATTTCTTGGACCTGCTATTATACTATTATACCTGTTGTGGGTGTCA
The DNA here is from genome assembly GCF_000164805.1 of Carlito syrichta. Taxonomy (NCBI): domain Eukaryota; kingdom Metazoa; phylum Chordata; class Mammalia; order Primates; family Tarsiidae; genus Carlito; species Carlito syrichta. The sequence goes on along the minus strand of NW_007245854.1, from coordinate 53,942 downwards.
GTGAGCACCAAATAGGACTTGCATTGCTGCAAGATTCCCACCCTTGTTCTCAGTTGTTTCTGAGTGTTCAGTGGACATCCACTCAGTGAGGGAAGGGATACTCTAAGTTTGCCTTCTCAGGCTCCTCGCTCTTTTGGTTAGAATGATGTTCTAATCCTTTCATAGGAAGTAGGCATTTATGATATAGAGTGTCATCTGAGGGTGGCATTGATATTGTGCTCGGGCTTTAAGCGTCTTGCTCCACTAATCTTTATGTTGCTTCTAAGAGGTGCTTTTCAGTCCCATTCTAGATGAGTAAACTGATGCTTAGATACCTTAAGAAGTTTGCCTGAGGGCACACACTTGGTAAGAGGCAGAGCCAGGGTTTGAACATGGCTCTACCTGATTTTCAGTTTCGATGTGCTTTCAATACACACAGAAGTTCTAAATTTATCTTCATTTCATGCCCTTCTGCTTCCTATTTCACCCACAAATGTCTGGTATCCTATTTTTGTGCACTTCCTTAGGTGCACAATAATGAATGGTGTTATGATTACTGAATGTAAACTGACATCTGAGCATCTGAACAAGCACCTTCAAGCTGTGTGTCTAAATGAGGTCCATCCCCTTGGAAGTGGCCATCTTGGGGAGTTGCACTCTTTAGCACTAAGTATGTCATTTACAAGCCTGTCTGCCTTTCTTCTGAGTTCTCATGATGTGGCAACTCTGTTCTTCAAGGAGGGATTTGATTTTGAAAACAACCAGAGGCATTTGGAGGCAGTCTCATATAATTGTGTTGGGAAGTACCATTTTAGTGAAAAAGGAGGTATGAGTGAATGTTGAACCTGGTCCAGTACTAGGCTTCAGAGTTGGTCTGAAGGCTGCTCTCCACTGGGGACACTTGAAGTCTTCCTCTTCATGTGGCAGATGTGAGGCCCTGTGACTAACGTGAATCTGGTCCTCTGGGGGCTCCCAGGGCAGCAGTAAACACAGAAGTAACAACAAGTGGTGGTTTTCTGTGATGTCTGTGACACACACATGCACTAAAGAAAAGCCTAGGCTATGAAGAGGACCTATCTCAGCCAAGTCAAAGAGGGCTTCTAAGTAACTGTCAAGTAAGCTGGTTGGCAGGTGAGAAGACAGGAGGGTGAGACATGGCCTCTTAAACACCCATGGCTTGAACTGGACCATTTCTTGTTGAGGGGCTACCCTGCACATTCTAGGATGTCTAGCAGCATCCCTGGACTCTACATGCTAGATGCCAGAAGCAACCCTCCACCTGTGACAGCCATCAGTGACAATCTCAGGACATGGCTATGCATACCCTGGGGTGCAGAATCAACCGGAGACAAAAATGGAGTGAATATATTCTTTGTGGAGTGAATAGCACGTGCCAAGTCCAGGCAGGGCAGGGGGAAGACAGGTGTTTTGGAGGCACTGAAAAATGCTGGTGACTTGCTGTAGAGATGGCTGTGATGTTGAATAGACTGTAACCTCCCCTGGCGAAGTCACTCCTGTCCTATTTTAATAACAGTTTCATCTCTTGCTCTCATACCTTGTGCATTGTTGCCACCCTCCTCATATGGAGTTTCTGCCCTCCTCTTCCTTTCCCTGTTCCTTTCTTCCTCATTCCTGTTCTCTTCTGCCCCCAGGCTTTGTAGAGGCTCCTTGCCAGGTGATAAGAAGTGTGCCAGACCATCAGATATATTTATGTATAGCAATTTTTTTCTCATTATGGAAAAATAAAAATCAAGACAGATCTTTAAAAGTAAAATTTCCTCAGTAGGATGACCTTGGATTTGGGTGCCAGTCTCATGCTGACTACAGAATTTGTTATGATGGCTTTTTTCCAACAAGTTTTTTGCAATTCCAAAATGAAGGACACTTGCAGAAATAATTTTATGTTGCTTGCAGCCCCTAAATTATTCCCTTTATAGACACTCCCAAAGTTATAATGAGAATATGTGATTCATTCTCCAAAATTTCATTTTACCCTGTATGGGATCATACTTATTTTATTAGAGGAAGTAAAACTTACTGGAAAAATACAAAAATTAAAATTAAAAGCTGTTTTTCCAACAATGGAGCTTTTGGAAGTATGTGGTAATTGCTTAAAAGTTTTCTTAATTAGAAAAGTAAAATGCATTTTATATAATGCAAATTGGCAAATTTTTTTTTTTTTTTGAGTTGGAGTGTCACTCTGTCTCCAGGCTGAAGTGTCACTCTGTCTCCAGGCTGGAGTGCAGTGACACACTCACAGCCACACCAGTGTCAACTTGCTGGTTTCTGGCGATCCTTCCATCTCTGCCTTCCAAGTAGCCGGAACTACAGGTATATGCTACCACACCCAGCTAAATTTTTTTTGTGTGTGGAGATGAGGTCTCTCCAAGTTGCCCAGGCTGGTCTCAAACCTGTGGGCTCAGGCAATCCACTCACCTTGGCCTCCCAAAGTGCTAGAATTATAGGCCGAGCTACTGAGCCCGGCCTGCAAACATTTTTTAAAAAGGAAAAACTGAGCACTGAAAGTTAAAGTTAAAGTTATAAAGTTAATTTGAAAAGCAAATAAGACAACCCATAGAGCTCTGATTTTTGGGATTAATCCCTATTGTATTTTGTCAAGCAAAACATGCTATATTTTTTGCTGAGGAGACTTGTACCAACAATTCAGGCGATACTATGAGAATGGGTTCCTGCCCACATGATCAAGCAACATCTTTTAGAAGACTGAGAGGTCAAATGGGGCTCATTAATTTCCAACATCATGTCCACCACAGCATATATGTTCCAGTTTGAACTCTCATACAATTCGAGAGGCTCAGGTAACCATTGAAAGCCACAGTTAGTGAAAGAGGCTTGAGTTTCAGCCACATTGTATCCTGTCATGCCACACTGTATCTTCTTACCTTACATTGTATCATTTCATCCACATCATAACCTCTTGTGCCACATTGTATCCTCCTGTACCACCGGTCTCTTGCACCACTTTGTATCCTTCTGTGCCACATTGTATCCTCTTGAATATATCCCAACAGTGTCTAAGAAGCGTGTTCCCCTTTGGAGAGTAGTGAATTTGGGCAGTTATTTAATCTCTCCCATCCTCCCTTGAGGGACAGGTCACATCAAGTGCAGGGGCTTCCGACCCAAGTTCCCTAGCTCCTTTGGCATGTTCCTGTCTACCTAATGACTTTTTCTTGCTTCATAGGCCATAACGGCTTACCATAGCCTCAGCCTCCTAGGGCTCAGGCAATTCTTCCCCCTTAGTCTCTCAAGCAGCAGCTGGGGACTACAGATGAGTACCACCATACCTGGCTATTTTTTTTTTTTTTTTTTAGAGAATTTCTTGCTATATTGCCCAGGTTGGTCTTGAACTTCTGGGAGCAATCCTCTCACCTCGGCCTGCCCACGTGATCAAGCAACATCCTTTAGAAGACTGAGAGGTGAAATGGGGCTCATTAATTTTCAACACTAACACATTAATTTCCTTCACTAACTGTGGCCTTCGATGGTTACCTGAGCCTCTCGAATTGCATGAGAGTTCAAACTGGAACATATATGCTGCAGTGGACATGATGCTCTCAGGTCCACAGAAGGTACTGGACCTGTCCCAGTGCTGCCCTTCCATAAGTACTTGAAACTGGCCAAGACCCTTCACCTCCCCCCCATCTTGCTTCCATTTGAGAAGCAGACATTGTGATAGTCACCCTAATCTACCTCATGGGATTTGTGGTGATGACCAAAGTGCTAGGATTACAAGTGTGAGTCACCAAGCCCAGCCAAGTCTCATTTATTAGTGTGGGATGAAGGGAGCCATTTTCCTGAAGGTCAGTAAAAACGTGAGGGTGGCTATTCTTCAAATGTGTGTGGGAACCTCCTCTGCTCAGAAGTTGAGTCCTCCTTGAGGAGGCCTCGTTCGAGTTGGCAGCTCTTCAGGGAGCCCACAATTCCTGGGAGGCATGCCTACTGGCCACCCACCCCCAGGGCTGGTTACTTGAATGAGACAGTCCCATTTTTCTGTTCAATCCCTGGCTGGAAGTGAGTCATTGTGATAGGCACCGAGGCAGAGAGAATGCAGGGAGCTGGGAGGGGCCTTCTGGAAGTGAAAGTTCCCCTCAGCCCTGTGTGTATTTGCTGCCTTCCACCTTGCTGGGCCAGGCCTGTCTCCTCATCCAGAGCCTATGGATGATCCCATTTGACCAGGATCAGTGCTCCCGCTGGGACCCCACATTCGGTCACGTGCTGCCCCACTAGAAATGTGTGCTCATTCTCATCTCTTAGCCTATTTTACCTTCAGAACTGATGCAGATGTCAGGTCCATAGGGAGACCTGGTCTGAGTCTTGTACAGGGATCGGGATCCTCAGATGCATAGACCTGTTCTCCTCTGCCCACCTTAGTGGCAATGGCTTCTCCAATAATGTGATTGCTGAGGAATATCAACTTTCCTGCTGGTCTGAAACCCTGTGAGGGAAAACACACCTGTCTTTCTCACCCCGTGTCCCAGGCCAAGCACTGTGTCCAACACAGAGTGAACCTCCACCAATGCCAATTCTGATGGGCAAAAAGGCCCAAGGGGCACCTTGTTCTCCTTCCTAGCACCCACATCGCTTGGTCATTCTCATCTCCAGCCTCAGGGTATCTTGTTCTTCCTCTGCCTGACCACACAGCCTGGCACAGCCATCCTGGTCTCCAAGAAGGCTGACCATGAACATGCATCCATGCGACTTCCAGGAGAAAATCAGGTACCTTCAGGGCCTCCCAGAATACCAGTCCTGGAGCCTCCTATGCCTGTAAATCTCAGACCATGTACCAGGGCTGCGGTATCATGATGAGGAGTAGATGGGCTGTTCCCATGGGGTTTTTTAGGGGCCATGGAGAGCACAGTCCTGGTTTAGGTGTTTATAGACCTGTCTGGAGTGACAGAGAGGTATTAGAGGCAACTTCGCCATTTCCCCTGTAATTCCCCTGTGGTTTCCTTCCAGAAGAAAGGACCATACTAACCCAAAGTCCCATTTGGGTAGATTTTACAATCACTGGTGAGTGATGCAGATTTGTGTTTTCTCTGGATTCTGCAGTGCTGGTGTGTACATGGCTTTATATGGACACAGCTCTCAGGCTGTTGTGAGCATCTTACTCCTCGTTCCTGTGCTTACCAGAATGGAAACACAAAAGTCACTGACTTTTGTAGTCAGTTGTGAAATTTCAATGGTTTATTTTAAATGAAACGGACTTTTTTCACAACCATGAAGCAATCACCAGCTGTTATTTCAGTGAATTGAATGCATGAATTGTGATGATGAGAACACTTGTGTGGCTGCTACCTACACAATATGTATTTGTGAGCATTAGCAAGCCCCAGGGTGAAATCCAGGTTTTAGAGTCATTTGTAGTTATGTGGGGAATTCTTTCACTTTCTAAGCTTGGTTGTATGTCGAACTGAGTAGGAGCTTGTCAGGGCTTTGTGCCTCCAAGGGAGGATGTGGGCAACGGACATGGTGTAAAAGGAATGGTTCATGGTCTGTAGATTTAAAGTTTGGGGGCAAAACAGAACCACAGAACTGAGAATCAGAGCTCTTATCTCCTGGTAAAATGGGGTTCATCTACAAAAGACTTTTGCTTTACAGTCTATTCTGCCACTTTGCATTTGGGAGAGCTTTCAGGTCCACAGAAGGTACTGGACCTGTCCCAACGCTGCCATTCCATAAGTACCTGACACTGGCCAAGACCCTTCACCCCCTCCCCATCTTGCTTCCATTTGAGAAGCAGACATTGTGATAGTCATCCTAATCTACCTTATGGGATTTGTGGTGATGACCAAAGAAGGCAGTGTGGGTGAACTGCAAATGATTGTGCCAGTGTAAGACATATTTGCACTATATCATATGATTTGGTGTTTTTTTGTACAAATATAGTCTCATTTACTCAACAAAGTTATAAGCATTATGAGGTTGAAAAATAATGGTCATAATTGTTAATCAGGATTCAATGAGAGAGGCAGAGCCACTAGGGAGCTATAAAACCTGAGATTTGTTGTCCAGGCGTTTAATTTCACACAGTTGCAGACAGAGGCTAGTTAGGAAGTAGTCTTTGTGTCTGATGCTTGACACCCAGGTGGTCAGGAAGGGAAGGGGGCTACATGGTCACCAGCTACGATGTAGTCATTGCCAAGTCCTAGAACCACATCACACACAAGCAGTTCTGAAAACGGCACAGAAATGGCATCCAGAAACCCCAATCACAAAGATATGGCTCTTCTAAAGGGATGGAGCCCAAGTTCCTGAGGAAAATGCACTTGGCCAAGAAGCACACAAGGAGGCCCTGAAGAAGACGCAGGCCAACAATGCCGATGCCTTCAATGTGCTTTCTGGGGCCATCAAGGCCCATGTAAAGCCCAGAGGTTTAAGCCTAAGATCCCAAAGGGTGTCAGCTGTAAGCCTGATTGACTTGCTGACACTGCCCACTCCAAGCTCGGGAGACATGCTCATGCCTGCTTGCCAAGGGGCTCAGGCTCTGCTGGTCAAAGGTCCAGGATCAAGCCAAAGCCCAGGACCAAGCCAATCCCCAGGCCGCAGCTTCAGCAGCAGCTCCAGATCAGACTCCCAACTGTGCCTTGGTTCCATAAAGTCTCCAGAGTAGAGACCGTTGTCTGCCAATATCAGGACAGGACTGGTGTGAGCCTTGGACTGCCATCTGTGTGGGACTGGTGTCCTGTACTATTTGTACATACCCACCTATGGCAGAAAAAAAGAGGAACAGATAGTGGAGGAGAGCAAGAATAAGACTGAAACTGTAGCATACTGGCATTCATATCAGTCTTGCGGTCTCCACCATGATATGCATCATGTGAGGAAGCTGGTGCCCTTGGCATGTAGCTAAAGATGCAGCCAACCTGGAGCAGAGGAACTGATAGAGGATCCAGGACACAGGGGTATCTATGGGCCTTCTGCCCCTGCTGACGTGCTCAGGTGGTTGGTAAGAGATAGTGCACAGGCTGCAGATGCAGCTGCCACCATGTGAAGGAAAGGGGGACAACTTAAGAGGGTGAAAGTAGCACAGCCAAAGCTTTTCCACTTCATGAACGTGATACAGCCAAGTCCCTCTATCTTATGAGAATGAAGGTTACATGGTTGAAGCTTCTTTACCTCATGAAGGGGACATAGCCAAGGCTCCTCTACTTTGTGAGGATGAACATAATACGGCCAAGTCTCTTCTATCTCTTGAAGGTGGCATGACCAAGGCTTTTCTACCACACGAAGGTGACACATCCAGGCTCCTCCATCTTGTGTGGGTGAAGGTAACATGGCCAAGCCTTCTCCACCTGGTGAAGGTGACATGGCCAAGACTTCTCTACCTCATGAGAGTGAAAGTGGCATGGCCAAGGCTTTTCCACCACATGGAGGTGAAGGTGGTACTGCCAAGGCTTCTTCACTTCGTGAGGTTGAAGAGGACATGGCCAAGGTCTCACAACTCTCACTAAATATCATACAGCTATGTCTCTGCTGGTTCATCCTGAAGATGAGACACTGGCAAGGTGGCTATACCACAAACATGGGAGACCTTTCCTCATAAACTGGGAAACTGGATCTTCCTTCTGCACCTGCCATCGTGTTTATTATTTGCCATTACATGTCACATTCCCTAATGCCTGGGATGCTCATGAGGGAGCACAGATTCCTGCAGGCTTCTTGGGCCTGGGACCATGGATCAGCACTCATGGACTCACCCTTCCCTGTGCCAGGATTCCCTGGGTATAGGGGTAGTCATGCATGGCGGTGGGGAGGGGTGGCTGAGAGCCCATCAGGAGATGGGGGTCCCTGAGAGTCAGTACCACGTACATGTGCACCAGGCCTCAGGACCTAGAACACACTTCAGGTCCTGCTGGACCTCATGTATAGAACACAAATACAATAAATTTTTTTTAACCGATATTTTTTATTTTGATATTGTGGGGTACAGTTAAGGGTTAGGTATACAAATATGATTCATTCAGGCCCCCTTGTTGATAACAGGTGTCTCCTTGTCTCCAGACAGATGTTTACTACCATTAGTCCCATCCCCCCCATAGTTTCCCAACACTGTCAGTCATTTTCTTATAGTAGTGCATTGGATGATCAAGGTCCACTATATGAGTGAGAATATGTGGTACTCAGATATTTGTTCCTGTGAGAGGTCACTTAGTATTATAGACTCTAGCTCCATCCAGGTTGCTGCAAAATTCATGATTTTGTTCTTTTTTATGGATACATACTATTCCATCGTGTATATGTATCACATTTTTTTAATCCAGTCCTCTTTTGATGGACAGTGTGGTTGGTTCCAGGTTCTTGCTATTGTGAACAATGCTGCAATAAACATTCGTGTGCAGGTATCATTTTTAATAGAGTGATTTGAGTTCTTCAGGGCATATTCCCAGTAGGGGGATTGCGGGGTCATGTGGGAGGTTGATGTTTAGAGCTTTTAGGAATCGCCACACTGCTTTTCACAGAGGTTGCACTAGTTTACGCTCCCACCAACAGTGTAGAAGTATTCCCGTTTCGCCACACCCTCTCCAGCAGCTGTTATTTTTTGAGTTGTTGATAATTGCCATTCTGACTGGAGTTAGGTGGTATCTCAGTGTGGTTTTGATTTGCATCTCCCTGATGATTAATGAGGTTGAGCATTTCTTCATGTGTCTGTTGGCTGCTCGGATGTCTTCCTTTGTGAAGTGTCTGTTCATATCTTTTGCCCACTTTATAATGGGGTTGTTTGTTTTTTTCTTTTCAGCATGTTTGAGTTCCTTGTAGATCCAGGATGTTAAGCCTTTGTCAGACCTGGAGTTAGCAAATACTTTTTCCCAGTCTGTAGGCTGTCTTCCTGCTCTCTTGATGGTTTCTTTGGCTTTGCAGAAGCTTGTCAGTTTAATGAGGTCCCACTTGTCTATCTTATTCCTTATGGCCTGTGGGTTTTGAGTTTTGTTTAGGAATTGGATGCCAGTTCCAATTTCATGAGGGTATGTCCTTCATTTTCTAAGGTTCTTATGTTTTGAGGTTTTATATTTAGGTCCCTGATCCATTTGGAGTTAACTTCTTGTCTATGGGGATAGATAGGGGTCCTGTTTCAATATTCTGCATGTGGTCAGTCAGTTTTCCTAGCACCATTTACTGAATAGGTTCTCCTCTCCCCAGTGGTAGGTGGTGGAGGATTTGTCGAAGATGAGTTGGTTGAGAAATTGAGGTCTTGCCTCTGAAATCTCAATTCTATTCCATTGGTCTATATGCCTGTTCCTATACCAATACCAAGCTGTTTTGATGATTGTAGCTTTATAATAAAGTTTGAAGTCTGGTAATGTGATACCACCTGCTTTGTTTTTTTTGCTGAGGATTGTTCTGGCTATTCTTGGTCGTTTGTGTTTCCATATGAATTTCCTGTGTTGTTTTTTCTAGGTCTGAGAAGAAAGTTGCTGGTAATTTGATAGGTATTGCATTGAATCTGTAGATTGCCTTAGGTAAGATGGACATCTTCACAATGTTGATTCTTCCAATCCATGAGCATGGGATACTTTTCCACTTGTCTGTGTCATCTTTGATTTCTTTGAGCAGCGTTTTGTAGTTTTCATTGTAAAGGTCTTTCACGTCTCTGGTTAGGAAGATGCCAAGGTATTTCATTTTTTTGTGGCTATTGTGAATGGAATTGTGCTTCTTATTTGGGTTTCGGTTTGTTTATTATAGGTGTAAAGAAATGTGATTGTCTTTTGCACATTTATTTTATCTCCTGAGACTTTGCCGAA
>NW_007245854.1:35616-44182 GCF_000164805.1 Carlito syrichta | reverse complement strand
CCAATACTATATTGAACAGGAGGGGTGAGAGTGGGCATCCTTGTCTTATTCCAGTTTTCAGGGGAAATGGTTCCAATTTTTGTCTGTTTAGGAGTATGCTGGCTGTGGGTTTCTCGTAGATGACTTTGACTACTTTGAGGTATGTTCCCTGTATGCCTAGATGTTCGAGGGTTTTTATCAAGAAGGGGTGCTGGATTTTATGGAAAGCTTTTTCTGCATCTAATGATATAATCATGTGGTTTTTGTTTTGACATCTGTTGATGTATTTAATTACATTTATTGTTTTACAAATGTTGACCCAGGCTTGCGTCCCAGGGATGAATCCTACTTGGTCATAATGGATGATTTTTGAGATGTATTGTTGAATCCAGTTGGCTAGGATCTTGTTGAGAATTTTAGCATCTATGTTCATCAAAGATATTGGCCTGTAGTTCTCTTTTTTTGTTGTATCTTTACCTGGCTTGGGTATCAATGTGATGTTAGCTTCATAAAATGATTTGGGGAAAGTTCCATCTTTCTCAATCACCTGAAATAGCTTCAGTAGGATTGGAATCAGTTCCTCCTTAAATGTCTTGTAGAATTCTGCTGGAAAGCCATCTGGTTTGGGGTTTTTTTGTAGGTAGTTTTCTTATTACATAGTCAATTTCCTTGATTGTTATTGGTCTATTTAGGGTCTCAATTTCTTCTTGTTTCAACCTCAGCAGGTTGTGTGATGACAGAAAGTCCTCCATTTCCTTGAGGTTTTCAAGTTTGTTTCCATACAAGTGTACATAGTAGTCTCTGATGATCTTTTGTATTTCTTCAGGGTCAGATGTGACTTCATCTTTTGTGTTTCTGATTGTGCTTATTTGGGTTTTTTCTTTCTTTTTTTTGGTCAGTCTAGTTAGGGGACCATCAATCTTGTTTATCCTTTCGAAGAACCAGCTTTTTGTTTCATTGATTTTTTGTATTTTTGTCTTCTATGTCCTAAATACAATAAATTTAACAGGACTTTCCACATGAAGCATCAGACTCAAGAACAAGGTCTCTCTGAGACCATCCCTGTCTGCATGTCCAGTCCTGCTGACTAGAGGGGAGGCCTGGAAGAGGTGGCCCACCTTGCTGGCTACATGCGTAGAACTATTTCACCCCACTTGGAAGATAGAAATATACCATCCAAAAGTTTACAAATATGCTTGCCTTTTAGAATAGAGATTATAATTCATTTTTGAAGGACCCTAGTCTTTTAATATAAAAAGCCACTTGAATTAGCCCTTTTACTTAGATAAATGTAAGGCAGATTGGATTTTCCTCTTCTGAGTTTGGGGAAAACCTTGAAGGCTTTCATATACAAACTTAGATTTTATTTGTTTAGTTTAGTAATTAGCAGAATTTTGCCTCTGCAAGACTAGATATGTTTTTCTCCTAAATTTGAAGTTAGATTACTCTATACTTGAGATTATAACTTGGGGTGTGTGTGTGTATGTGTGTGTATGTAAGTTTGTGTTTCATTGTGTGTGTATGTTGTGTAGACATTTGCTTACAGGTATCAGAAGCAGGGACCTGCCGATGGCAAAGGTGGTGTCCAGGCTTGCTCTTCTTTCCTGACTTGGAGGTGAGGTTGAGAATTTGACTAAGCTGCCATGAGCATGCAAGTGGTTTGCTGTGTCCATCTAGGGTGTCATCTCAGATGGATGAAGCCATACCTTGAAAATTATGTTCTCCGGGCAACCCCCTTAAGTCCCCTCCCACTGTGGGAGATTTTCTGTCCTCTCAATAAATCCTGCTTTCAAGAAAAGAAAAGAAAAATATGTCTCCCAGCTTACAGATTCCTGTAGAGACTCTTCTTAGTCTTTGGTGTTGGATCAAATGCTTGGGTAAGTATGCAACCCCAAGGGAATGGCTACTCCTGGGCCAAGCACCCCAGGGTTCCTTCTGGATAAAAATGAGTCAGCCTCAGATGTGGAAAAAGAGAATACTGCTTCCTTTCAGGGCCAGTGAACAGCTGGGCCTTAAGTCTGAGACAGGGTATTGGTGAGTATGGGACAGGGCAGGAGCCAGGCAGGGGCCTCTAGGGTCATGTCTGGGTCTCAGTCTCTTTGAGTAATGAATTCTAGCAAGAATTGTGAAGTTACTCTGTTAGGCTACTGTTGCCTCCTGACCTTCAAGAACATCTTATTAAAAGTTGTCAACTGGCCGGGTGCGGTGACTCAGCCTGTAATCCCAGCACTTTGGGAAGCTGAGGCGAGAGGATTGCCTGAGTCCAGGGGTTCAAGACCAGCCTGGGCAACTTGATGAGTCCCCGTCTCTACAATAAACCACAAAAACTAGCCGGGTATGGTGGCATGCATCTGTAGTTCCAGCTACTTGGAAGGCTGAGATGGAAGGATCTCCTAAACCCAGCAGGTCAAGGCTGTGGTGTCTGTGAGCATGCCACTGCACTCCAGTCTGGTCGGCAAGAGTGAGACTTCAACTCAAAAAAAAAAAAAAGTTGCCAGCATCCTGCGGTTGGACAGAAGAGAGGGCATTTTCCCTTCCCCATGGGGAGGACCATGTTGTTCAACACCAGAGCCTGTTGAGAGTCGTGGTGAGGAAAGACAACATGTCAGGACAAGGAGGCTCCCACCAAGGGAGCTGGGTCTTCAACTAGGGATAATTAGGGAGTGTTCTTGGATGTTGTTAAATGGATGTGGGCCTAAGTTCTAGGAATTGGAATAATGGGAACTTATGCCACAGAGATTTGGGAATAAAAAAGAAACGTGGCCTCATGTCCTAGTCATGGCTGGTGAGGGACTGAGGGTACAGTGACATCTGAATTCAGAGCCTCATGCTGTATATTTGAGGCCTTCCAAGGGTCAGGGGTTCTCCATGCTGGGGGAGGCTTTGGGCCTCTTGCCTGTTCTGCCTGAAGGAAAGAGGGAAAGAGGTTTCTGAAGGAGGGAGCACTGAAGCAGGAGAGGAGAGCACTTTTAGCATCTCACCCCCCAAGAACCCAGCTCTGGCCCTCCTAGGTATGGCTCCCTGAGGATGGCAGTGAACCTTCAACTCATGTCAGAGCCCTTTCTCCAGGGTGTTGTGAGCCAGCTGAGGTTGACGGCGTGGCCACTGCCTGGCAGTGCTCTGTGGCCGCTGCCCCTGCCCTGGCCCAGCCTGTGTCTGCCATGACATGTCCCACTCACGCGCCTTCTCCCATGGTGGCACTGTGACACAGGTCTGTGGAGACAATCACAGGCTGATGATGAGGATTAAGTCAGACAAAAATCTTCTGCCTCCAACATTCAAAATGCAAACATCCAACCAAACAAACACTTCCAAATAAAAACTAAGATATCTTGAATTCAAAGTCTAAGTCCTCTCTTCCCCTTGTATGTATGTTTCTTTTCATGCTTGACTGGATCTGTACCAGTTGCTGCCCTTGAAGTGGGTGGGTTCTCGTGGGCTCCAGGAGGGGCTTAAGCAGAAGCAAGTTTTCCTGTCCCCTCTTGCTCACCACCCCACCACCCCCTCCCTGTTAACCTGTCACCTATCTTTCCTCAGCTGGAGCTCATGGCTGGGATGGCAGCCAGGAGCAAAGCAACATGACACAAGCTCAGGGAAGAAAGAGTCACATTTCTTTCCTGAGGCCAGGGCCCTGGAACCCGCCCCACCCCTCACTCCACTCCCACCCATGCCAGGACACTGGCTGGATCCCTCATCTGGCCAGTGGTGGAGCAGGTGTTCTGATGGAAGGGGAGCAACCTGGGCTGGAGAGAAAGTGGAAACGGCCTCTCCTCCACCCATCCCCAGGGTAAGGTCCTTTTTCTCCTTGCACCTGCCTGTCCATCCCTCCAGAGACTGGCTGCCTGGGAACAGGAGTACTGGTTGCAGTTCAGTGTGGTCATTGGGGGCTGGACTTTTCCAGATGTGAGAAGGCCCTTTTCTTTCCCTGACCTCAGAGGGGCTGGCTTTGCATGTGTCCCAGGAAGAGGGGTTTCCTAATTAGAAATAATGCACTTTTAACCAGTTCTTTAGTTTGTGACTGCTATTTTAGGTGTGCGCAATGCACACAGAACAGAGTGGGCTTGGAAGTCTGTCCTTCCTAATCAGTGTGCCACTCTGTCTGGCTCCTAGGGTCAGGAAGTGTCATCAGGGAACCCTGGGGAGTTGAGTCTGGAGACTGAAGGACATGAGGTGTAATGGAAGCCATGGGCCAGACTTGGCAGGGTGGTGGTTTCTCGCCAAGGAGTGTTAAGGCCAGTATGCTTCATCTGACACACAAGAAAAGCCCACCCTGGCAGGCACTTTGTCAGCACCATCACTCCAAGCCTAGTTTGAAGTGTGCTGAATTCCAGTTCCAGGGAATCAGGGTTGCACTAGAACTCTCTCTGTCTGAAAGGCAAAGGGCCATGAGAAAACAAACTGTTTTACCTCTTTCTGTTTGGTCTCCAGTGTCCCCACAGAGGGACACTGTAGCCAGCGGCACAATATCAACCACTATTTGTCTCTGTGTTAAAATCTGAGAAGTCCCAGCAGTTTTGAGGAGGACATTCTCACTGCAGGGCCTCAGAATGACTGGGTGGTTTTGTTTGTGTTTTGAGTCAGGGTCTCACTCTGTAGCCCATGATAGAATGCAGTGGTGTGGTCACAACTCACCACAGCCTTGACCTACTGGGCTCAGGCAATCTTTCTTCCCAAGTAGCTGGAACCACATGCATGCACCACCATGCCTGGCTAATTTTTTTGTTATTTTTTGTAGAGACAGGGTCTCACTATGTTGCTCAGACTGGCCTCAAACTCCCAGGCTCAGGTAGTCCTCCTGCCTCAGCCTCCCAAAGTGCTAATATAATAATATAATGAGCCACCATGCCCGGTCACAGTGGCTGTTCAGAAGCTGGCAGTTATGTTGATAGACTCACAGACCTGCTCAAGGAGGAGAAAGTCAGAGACAAGCAGATAGAAGCAGATGCTTCCCAAAGAGAGAAGGATGTCAAATTGATATGGGTGACTTCATGTGGGATAGCCAAGGAAGTGGATTCCTGTGTTCTCGTGTCTTCCTGAAGGCTGGGATAAAAATTTCTGAGGGATTGAGACATAACAGGCATTTGTGCTCACAGACTGTGTTGCAGCCAGTGCAGCCAGAAGGGCAGTGTTCACAGGAGGGCAGTCAGGTGCTGGTGGTTGACTTTGTTTCTGGTGTCGTTTGCATTCTAGTCAGCCATGGAAATATCTTAGAAGACAAATGCTGAAAACAGACAAAAATAGTGTGGAATGAGGCAGGAGCCAGGAACCGAAGAACTGTTGGGAGCCAGCCACAGAGGCCCACTGAGCATTAGGGATCAGGAAGGGCCGTTGACCCCGAGACCACTAGGATGTGTTTGGGAGCTATTGACCCCATTTCCTCCCCCTTTCTACTCAGCACTAACCAGATTAAGCTCCTGTGAGCTCAAAACATAAAAACTCTGAGACCGGGACGAACACAAGCTAACTTTAGAAGCTCATTGCTCCCATTCTCCCGCAAACTGCAGTTTTGACTTTCACACAACTTATAATTCAAACTTGTGTCACATCTAAGAGCCTTAGTATTGGTCACAGGCTTCTGGATCATGATCTTAGGATTTATTGATGGTGTAAATTGTAGAATATAGTTTTAGAAGACAGCCATTTGGTTGAAAGAATGCGGCTGGGTAACTTGCAGGTAGCCCACTGTGAACTTTGGACTGGGCCACATTCCAAACATTCTGGGATGGGCCACTTTCATTTTTCAAGTAAATACTTAAGCTTCTATAGAATTGTTTAACTTGGCATAAATCAATCAATTTAGGATGAAAAAGGTTTATAGAATATGTCAGTCACGGATTAGATTATCCTTTGTTATGGGATTATAAGATTATCATCTGGAAAGTGTTTAAAGGCAATCATTGATGAAGTTTTCATGGATTAAGGTTTCTGGTGGGTGGGGGACTCCCCTCCCCACATCTGACTTTGTGTATAAAAGACCCATTGTAATTCCCAATAACACACATCACTTCTGCACTAGACCAGAGTCCAGTCTCTTTCTTTCTCTCTCTCTCTCTTTCTCTCTTCTTCCCCCCAATCGCCGACGCCGTCTCCACCTTTGGGGTACCCTGAACCTGGCTGGAGCTGGTTCCATCAAGGAACATGAGGCAGTTATGCCAGGGTGGGTTTTCTTCCTCCTTCACTTCATGAGTATCTTGCTCAATGCATTTAACTGTTTTTTAATAGTAGACATTTATCTGCTCTTCTCTTTTTGGAAGGGAGTGGTCCTTGCTCTCCTTTTTGCCTCCTGACCTGCAAGCCTCTTCAGAGGGCACTGGAGTTGCCAGTCCAGTCACCAGGAAGACTAGACATGCTGCCTTAGGGTTGGCTGCAGATGAGTGTGGGAGTCACAGTGCCAAGATGTTGCAGGGGACACCAATCCCTTTCATGTCTCCTGCAGGCTTATCCTGAAGTAAAGGATGGGAGTGGAGAGGCAGGAAGGAGCCTTGACTCTGGATTCCCTGGGGGATGTGTGTTCTTGAGTCCGTTGGGGCCCTGGAATGGAAGTGCTGGGGAGGAGTGATGCCCCGCAGGTGCTGCCATTTCTCTGTCCCTTGCCCCTCTCCTCTGGCTTATCGAGGTCTTGCTGTTGATATCCACAGTAGAAATCAGAGATATCTACAGAAAAGTGACTCTGTTTCCCAGGTTGACCATATTTTCTGTGTGGCAGGCTGTGAGTCAGGGTGCTAGCTAGCTGGTGCCCACACAGTCACGACTCAAGAGCCCCTGTGCTCTGCTGATGATGGAAGAGGCAATGAAAGCTGGCCAGCATGGGAGCTCAGAGCTTGTCCAAGGGCAGCCTGCTTCTCTTGGACCCCTGCAGAGGAGAGTGGAAGAGCACGAGCCTCTTCCTGCTGGGTGGCCACCTGTGGCGGTAGAGGCCGTGAGGATCAGCTGATGCTGTTGGCCTGGGGACAGCAAAGGACTCAGCTCCCTTGGTCTCTGTGGGGCAGAGGCTGCTGTCCAGAAGAGGGCACAGGATAGCCTTCACTGATCATGATACGACCTTCTTCACCCTTCGTCAGGGGCAGGTCATCACCCATCATGGAGCACAGGGACCATGAGGGAAGGGGCAGGGTGATTTGGTATGGAGTCCTTGCCCTTGCTTTGTATAAAGCAAGTCCAGTGTTGACAGAGGCACAGGCCCAGCTAGTGAGAGACTGGGAATTCTACCCAGACCTGAGGAACTGGGGAGGGAATCTGAGTGTGGCTGAGACTCAGCAAACTCTCATCATTGTCATCATCAACATTATTCCTTCTAGAAGGAGTTCTCAATGACTGCTTGTGATGAACACAGTTCTAAGTGTTTTGTACATGTTATTTCATTTTTGCTAAATGTAGACACTGAGGCACATAAAGTTTAAGCCCAAGTTATTGTGTAGCTCATTGCTGTAGTTGGAGTTGGAACCCATGGGCACCAGGTACCAGGCCTGGGCCTTCAGTGTCTGTGACACTCTGCCTGTGAAGTCAGATTGTGGACCTTAATCAAAGGAGGACACCAAGAAGCTTCCTTGGGATGAATTTGGGACTTCCTCAAGCTGTTACCATTTGTTTTACATTCCGAAGTATTGGAGCAGTCTCCCTGGTGGAGGCCACAGTCCATGAGCGAGGAAGGGCCATCCTGAGATGTCTGCTAAAGGCATGTAAGACCTACTTTTGCATCTAACTTGCTGCCAGGGAGGAAGTGGAAGATGAAAGACCTCTGTATTCTAAATTCCTAAGCCCTGCCACAGAGCGCTAAGGAAAATGGGAGTTTGAGTCTTCAGGGAGTCCATGGTTGGAAGCCAACAGGTGGACGTGTGTTGCTGTTCTGGAAGCATCTCAGCCTGAATGTTTCAAGCCCTGTTGTCAGATGGGTGTGGAGATGCATCTGCAGGAGCCTTGCTACTCTTTGTGATTTGATACTATGTCATCGTGCTATAAATTCAGGATTGCTGCATCTCCCTTTCACCATCGTGTAATAACCATCTTTATCCTTAACAATTTTTTTGGCCTTAAACTCCATCTATTAGATAATAACAAAGCAATATCAGTTTTTTGTATGCATTTTTCCAGCATATCTTTTTTCATCTTTTTAATTTCAACATTTCTTTGTTCTGCTGATTTAAATGTATCTATTCTAAACAGCATAGGGAATGATTTTGCTTGTTTAATCCAATATAGCAATCATTTTAACAGTCGTGTTTATCTATTATAAGTAGATTTTGATTTATTTCAGTCATTTTGCTTTGTCTTTTTCCCACCTTTTCTGTTTTTTTGTTTGTTTGATCAATATATTGATGGACTTCTCTTGATTATCTTGGCTAGTTTAGAAGTTACTCATTCTAGTCCCATTCTTTTTAATAATTACCTTAAACAATCTAGCATGCACTTGTGCCACAAAATTTAAAGCTGCTCAATATGTCTATACTGCCTCATGAATGCCACATAAATCTCCTAAGTTTAGGCCCCTCCTTATTGAAGTTACTCTTGTCTGATATTTTAGTACCATCTTGTTTTCCTATTACTTTGTTAACCAGGATTCTCCAGACAAACAGAACCAATAGGAATG
>NW_007245854.1:0-35596 GCF_000164805.1 Carlito syrichta | reverse complement strand
GCTCCATAAAAGTTAGATGTCATTATTTTGGTAACCCATCTTTCATTTATTCATGCACTTGACAAATATTTTCTGAGCACCTACTATGTTTCAGGTAATGGTTTATGCACTAGGGCTATGACATTGAACATTACAATTACAATTCCCATCCTTACAGAGCTTATACTCATACTTCTGTTGCGAGGAGAAAAACATTAAATAAAGATATATGACATAAGGTCAAGAAGTGAAATTAACGCAAGATAAGATGAAGAATAACTTTTATTTTTATTGTTTTTAACCTTTTACTTAGAAATACTATCATACTGAAAAAAATATAAGAATAAAAAACCGATATACTCTTTAGTTACTCCTCTCTCTATATGTATCTCTCTCTCTCTCTCTCCATATATATATATATATATATATATATATATATATATATATATATATTTATTTCAGCCTCCATAATCATGTGATCCAGTTCCTTAAAATATATTTCACACACGCATACTCTCTATATTTGTATGTATGTCAGCATCCTCGATCATGTGAGCCAATTCCTTAAGATAAATATCACTCTCTCTATGTGTGTGTCTGTGTGTGTGTGTGTGTGTGTGTGTGTGTGTGTCAGCCTCTACAATCGTGTAAGCCAGTTCCTTTAAATAAATCTCTCTCCTTCTCTGTCTTTATAAGAAAAAGGCTGAGAGAGAGATTTATTTAAAGGAAAAGGACTGGCTGAACGTGGTAGCTCAAGCCTGTAATCCCGGCAATGTGGGAGGCAGAGGTGGGAGGACTGCCTGAGCTCAGAGGTTTGAGACTAGCCTGAGCAACATGGTGAGACCCGTCTCGACAATAAATCAAAAAATTAGTCAGGTGTGGTGGCACATACCTGTGGTTTCAGCTACTTGGAAGGCTGAGGCGAAAGGATTGCCTGAGCCCAGCAGGTCGAGGCTGTGGTGGCCGTGAGTGTACCACTACACTCCAGCCTGGGTGACAGAGTAAGACTCTGACTCAAAAAAAAAAAAAGAAAAAAGAAAAAAAGAAAAAGGTTGACAAGTCCAAGCTCTGCAGGGTAGACTACAGGTTGGAGATCCAGGGAAGAGTTGCAGTTCGAGTTGAAGCCTGTCTGCTGGCAGAATTCACTCTGCTTTGGACAGATCAGTCTTTTTTTAAGTCTTTCAATTGATTGAGTGAGGCCTATTCACATTGTAGAGAACAATTTGCATAGTACAAATGTTAATCCCATCCAAAATACCTTCATAGAAACATTTGTAAAGTTTGACCAGGTATCTTGGTATCACAGCCAAGCCAAGTTGATGCATAACCTTGACCATCACAACTGCCCTTGTTAGTTGTTATTGTTACTGTTATTTTGTGTAGTCAGAGAGTTGTTTGAATTTTCTTTCATTTTTACCATTTTTTTTTCTTTATCTAATTCACTATAGTTTTCTAGACTCAAAGAACTGACAGGAAATATCTATCAATACCACTTTTTTTTTGCCTAGATAAGTTATTTATTGCCTAGATAAGTTAGAGACAATTTGACATTTTATCAGACATTTCAGAAAGTTGACCTCTACCAGAACTATTAAAGTTTGCTTCAAAATGAAGTGGTTTGAAAATTATTCCAGGTGTGGTGACTCATGCCTATAATCCTATAACTTCATGCCTATAACTTTAGGAGGCCAAGGTGAGAGGATTGTCTGAACCCATGGGTTTAAGACCAGCTTGAGCAACTTGGTGAGACCTTGTCTCTACAACAAATCAAAAAATTAGCCAGGCATGGTGGAGCATGCTTGCAGTTCCAGCTGTTTGGAAGGCTAAGGCAGGAGGATCACCTGAGCCCAGCAGGTCTAGGCTGCGGTGCCATGAGTACGTCACTGCACTCCAGCCTGGGCGAAAGTGAGTCAGAGTGAGACTCTGACTCAAAAAAATAAATAAATAAAATAAAGGAAATCATCCCATGTCTTTAGGCTTTTATTTTATTAAATGAAGTCTGTCTTTAATCTATCTTTTTTCTTCTTCTTCTTTCCTTCCATCCTTCCTTTTTCCCCTCACTCTATTCCTCCCTCCTTTTTTCCTTTTTGATAGATAATCCATTTTTTTTTCTCTCTGACTGCTTTAAGATCCCTATATCTCTGGTGTTCTATGACCATGAATCTGGTATGGGCATTTTATTTACCATGCTTTGAAATTATTATGCTTATTGTATCAAAAATCATGTTTATTTATAGTCCAAAAAATTCTGAAAATTTTTCAGATGTTATTTAAAAGATTGTCTGTCCATGAATACTCTTTCTGATCAGTTGAGTTGGACCTTCTCATTCTTCCCTCCATGCTTCTGAGCCTCTCTTTCATACCTTCCACCTCTTCATCTCTGTGCCATATTTGACTTTATTTTGTCCTATTTTTAGTTCACTAGTTCTTTCTTTGGATGTGACTCACTGATAGTGTGGACCAACAATTGAGATTTTAATTTCAGTGCCTTTGCTTTTAATTTCTAGAAGCTTTCCCCTCCCCGAAGCTTCCCCCCCAAATCTACACATTTTTAGATATATTTTGTATATTTTTCTTGCTTTTAATTTCTCGTATATGTCTTTATTTTTAAACACATTTATTTTATGGTTTCTAGTAGTTCTGTGATCTAGAGTTCTTGGAGTTTAATATTCTCTTTGTTGTGTGTCAGCTGTGGTTCATTTTAAGTCGTTTCCTTCCCTGCTTTGTAATTTGGGGTGTAAGAAATCTTAGAGCAAAGCCTTGCTTGAAGACGTCTGGCTGACTGGCGTTGGAAGCATGTCTCTGGGGAGCGGTTATTTGTCTATTTGTACCAGATGCCCAGGCGTACTGTGAACCCTGGGTCTATCCATGCATTATTTTCACCTGGGAGATTCTGGACCAAGGAGGGTAAAAATTTGAGCCGAAAGTCCAGGTGTGGCGTTCCTATGGCCACACACATTCAGGAAAGATTATTTTACCCACTCAGACCCTCAGTCCAGAGGAGACAGAACTTACTTCTCATTTTCTGAGGCCAGTGGGAGTACGTTTTTGTAAAACATCCTTTCAGTGAAGGTGTAGATCTTCTGGCTTCCAGCGAAGTTCTCAATCCTCCTTTCCTGTCCTTACACAGGTGTTGAATGTAACCTTGTGGGCCTGGGCTGGCAGGTCTCTCCATGGTCACCTTGCTGGGCTTTACTTTCTCCCTCACTTTTGGCCCCTAGAGATTTCCTTTACATTTCTGTGACAACAAATATGTGGTTAAAAATTTCCTTCCTTGTTTTTTAAGGAGGAAGGTTTGTGGTTATTTAGTTACACAGTATTGCTGGAAAGAGAAGCTAAATTATTCCTGTGAAGTTACTGCCACAACTTTCCATCAGCCAACAGAGCACGGCTGTGCCCAGTGATTCAACCTGTTGTAGAGACCCTGCTGCCTTTTCCGCTGTCTACTCTTCCCACGAGATGCATGCCTGTGTGTCTCTTGCATCTGTCTCTATCTCTGTCTCTTCCTTGTCCTTTACTAAGTCATTGTCTTCTCTAGAAGTCACCGGCTTTGTTCCCATCTTGTCAGGGTCATTTATGTTTCCCACCTTATCAAGTCAACATGCAGCTCCCGACAAGGCTCCTCATCTCCCAGTGGATGTCACAGTTGCTTTCTGCCAGTGCAAACATTCTCCTGCTCTTTCTCTCTCCGTAGTTCCTGAGAGTCAGTAAGCACAGGCCCCAGCAACATCTTGCCTTGGTTCCCCGAGGGTGCTGACTGTGGCCTGCTCAGAGCTGAGCCAATGGGCAGCACGAGATGTACACAGGAAGGCTTTTTTCCCATGAACATGTTGCTCACTGTCAAGAGACATCCCAATGCCCAGTAACTTTAGAAATGGAAGTTTAGGTCAGCAGTTGCAAAATATGTTTCCACATGGTTCCCAAGGTTTGTTTTTAAGTAATAAGTTGCTCCTTTCAGGATCCTGCTGTTCAGAAACTAAGAGTCAGAAGCCATTGGGGAATGCGTGAAATCACAAGTTTTGGCAGAGTGTGCAGTTCTGCCGTCTTCACTTTCACTGCGTTAAACTCAGGACACGACCCTGCGTGTGCTGAGCTCTTCCGTTTGCAAAGAGTAGCTTCACCAGCTGAACAGATGCTGTCTATGGCTTTGCAGTCAGGAGGCTAAAAAAGCGCAAGGCTGTTGTGTCTAAGGTTCATGTTTTGAACGTGAGATGAGTTATCAGCACCTATAAAACAGGAGCATGTTGAGCAGAGTCATATTGCGGCTCTGTCCACCTCTTCCATTTCTCAACGAATGCCCTGGCCCGTCTTCCTATATTAGGTGATTGGAAATTCTATTCCAGATGTTTCTGGAATTCTGCTTTGTCAACTTTTATATTGGCCCTGCACATCCGTTAGCCCTTTCTCACTCCTGAGGTTACTCACTGCTCAGAGTCCTCCAGCCTCAACTCTTCCATCATCCTCCACCACCTCCTCCTTCTTTCACGGTGACAACATGAGTCTAGCTTGGCAGGTGGCCAGATGACTGGAGGTCACGCTTCCTGCCTCCTCTGAGGCTGGGTGGGCCCATGGGATGTGAGCAGACGTGACACCTGCACTTTCTAGGTCCTGAACTTAGAGGAGACTCCGGCCACAAAACGCGAGAGGTCTTGCGAGAGACCATGGGGAAAAGAGGAAGGAGAGAAAGACTTACAGGCTGCAAGGGAGATTAAAAGGTTTTTCAGAGTCTATTGTAGGAAAGGGGAAAAGATGTCACAGTCTTCTGATTTATAACTGTATTACTATTCCAAATATTTTTACACACTTTTTATATAGTATTGTTTTTGTTTGTTTGTTTGTTTGTTTTTTGACTCAGGGTCTCACTCTGTTACCCAGGCTGGGTGCAGTGGTGCGATCATGGCTCACAACAGCCTTGAATTCCTGAGCTCAAGCCGTCCCCCCACTTCAGCCTCCTTAATAGCTGGTACTACAGATGCACACCATCATGCCTGGCTAAGTTTTGGATTTTTTTTGTAGAGATGAGGTCTCACTGTGTTGCCTAGGCTGGTCTCAAACTTCTGGACCCAAGCAATCCTCTTGCTTTGGCCTCCTAAAGAGCTGAGATTACAGGTAAGAGCCGCTGCACTTGGCTAGTATTTCCTTTTACACAATTCTGGAAAAAATGATATATAATCTCATCTTCCATAAGTAGACAATGATAAGATGTTGCCATAAAGTCCGTAATCTAGGTATGAACCAAGCTGCATGGGCCAGTGCCATAAGAACAGAGAGAAAGGAGGCTACCCCAGACAGGGGAGATCAAGAAAACTCTGTGGGGGAAGAATGAGGTCAGCGTTGAGGACTAAACAAGGAACTGCATCCAGTACCCAGGGAACGAAGGGAGTGCCAGGTAACAGGAACAGTGTAGATAAGCCTGGGGCTGGGCTGCCGGGGAGAGCACAGGAATCCTGGGAACTGCAAATGATGCATTAGGATAGGCACACGGGGTTGGAACTGGGGAGTGGAAAGAGAGGGGGAGAACCGGGAGGGGCTTTGGTGGTCATGCCGTGGTGTCTGAGTTTTATGAGAAGTCCACGAAGCCGGATGATTTTAAGCAAGGAAGTGACACAGTTACATCCACATTTAGAAGGACCATTCTGGCAGAGTTGTGGAGCTTGTGTCTAAGGGACCCAAGATGACAGGAAGAGTTAAAATATTAGAGACAGGGTTTTGCTCTGTCACCCTGGCTGCAGTGCAGTGAGGGGATCATGGCTCATTGTAGCCTCGAACTCCTGTGCTCAAGTGATCATCCGGCCTCAGCCTCCTGAGTATTTGGGACTACAGACTTGAGTCGTCACACCCAGTTAAGTTTTTATTTTATTTTTGTAGAGACAGGTTCTCACTGTGTTGCCCAGGCTGGTCTTGAACTTCTGGTCACAAGTGATCCTCCTGCCTTAGCCTCCCAGAGGCAAATCATTTTTAAGGATAATGCTGTAAAATACATACACGAAAAAGAAGGGGTGGTTATGTTAGATCCACAAAAGAGACAGCAAGGTAACAGTGATGGCACAGAAGTCTGTTGTGTTTTTTTCCCAGATAAATGGAGAACTTGATATCTTTCTGCTATGGAATCAGAATTGACAAATTTATTCCAGTTACTTGGGATTGTTTCCCAAAAGGCCAACCCTTTTCCTTCTGTGTCATGGATGTCTTGATAAATAGCAAACGTTTCTCAATGTCATTGTCCTTTTAAGAAATGAGGACTCCACTGTGACCTCATGCATGCTTCTCACAAGAGCAGCAAGAGGGAAATGGGAAGGTTTTCTGCTTGCCTTTAATTTACTGTTCCACATTATTAATGCTAGATTATGAGCCCACATCCTAAGGTGTTAGTTAAACATTTAACTCCAAGACTGTCTCTTATTCCTCCCAAGATGGACCAATCAAGTGGACCAAGCTTTTTTTGGCTCAGCAATAAATGAGGAGGTCACAACTCTGCACATAGTGTGATCATTTGCTGAATGTATTTCCTTGAACCTGAAAGACTTTGAAGGTGTTAAGGGCAGGCACTTTGGAATATCATTTGGTGTTCCTTGAGTGTGGCATTGCTCTAATTTATTGACTGTCACCTTTCTATATCTGCTAGGCAGACATCACTGGGACCTGTTGACAAATCGCTTTCTGTGGCCAACATGAAGGTCGGTAAGCAGGAAGGGTAGCTGTGTAAACAGTGAGACATGTCGCTGGCTGTGCAAGTCTGCTGCATGTTTATCCATTGAAAATTCTGCCTGTGACATGCTTGTAGAATTACAAAGTAAGTCTACAGTAATTTTGGCACATGGGAGCTGGCATTAAGTAAGAAAATACCCCTGGATTATTTTGCAGAAGGCACGTCTTGAGACTTAGAATTTTGCAACACAGCTTTTGTTGCTTCCTGAGAGTATGCACAGGAGGGAGGTGGCCTGAGGGGTCCCCAACCTCAGACTGACTTCATGCATGCCTGAGAATGCTCCTCCACTCCAAAACAGCTTAGTGACCGTGGAGACATGGTGATCTGGTGACATTTAGCAGGGGAGTGCAAGCTAGACCTGATGTCACAGGTCAGCAAACTTTAAAAGCCACGAGAAAGGGGAAGTGACAATCTCTACACAGAAAACGTCACAGTGCTTGCTTGACAAAATGAGAAGAGGACTCGTAGTCCAGCAGACAGGAGGGGCTTGTTCACAGAGTGGACACAGGAGCCTGTGTTTAGTGGGACCTTCGCTGACCCAGTGCTGTGACTTCTGCTTCCCTCTCCAGAGACTTTTAGTCCTCAGAACTTCCCAGAAGAGTCCAGTGCCTGTGGCAGGAATAGCACTGAGATGCCCTGACTTGGTCCAGGGTGACCCTCTGTACCTAGGGACCAACAGACATGTCACAAGGCATCTGTGGTCACCCCAGCCACGAGTCAGCCCTGTCAGTTGCCTTCCTGGTGACCAGAGCGGGGCTGCGGATCTGGGAGCAGGGGGAGGGTCTTGATTCTCTTATGACTTGTGAACCTGTCGACCCTTCTCTTGGATCAAGGTTCCTTTTGACATGTGGTGCAGGGATGATTTAGCTGTGTCCTCATGTTGGATACAGAGGGAAGAATACGTTCTTTCCACAGCCTGGATTCTTCTTTTGCTCTCACAGTTTCCCTTCCTCCTCCCAGCAAATATTTTGGGCAAAACAAGGCGAACTAAGTTTATATTTTTAGACAGGATTGCTGATAAAGTGACACTTGACAAGTCACCCCCTTCTCTTTCCTGTTGTGGTAGTGATGATCTTGGCACCATGAGGGTGTCATCACTGAAGCCTACAGGAGGGAGGGGATGGACAGACAGACATGCAATGTGCACATGCATCCAGACACATGGAGTCAGGGAACAAATGTGTACCGCACACATCTGGATCTATGCAGTCAAGGAACAGGCATACAAATGTGCCAATGATTGGACTGGTAGATGGCTGCATGCTGGGAAGTGGTGGCCTCCGACAAGCTTGGCATTTGGTGCAGAGGCTGAGGCTAGAGACAGTGCCCCATGGTTAGCACATGTGGGCTGGGCTCTGATCTACACTTTCCAGCTCTTCCGAGGCTCTATTGGTGCCAGGAGAGCTGGAGCTGACACTGTGCTGCAGGGGGTCATCCCATGGGGCTCATTCCATTGCCCAGCAGGACCTTTCTTTTCTAGAATTGTCTGAAGTGGGGTCACCCATTTTTGGTGACTCAAGCTGTTTACATAAACAGGGATTGGCAGGTCCCGTCACTCCAGGATGGCCCTGGCTGAAGACACAAATTTGGAAAGCGAGTTACTGAAAGTCACAGCACTGGAGGAGGTCATCTGGGAGGGAGTGTGGACAAGGGGGACACTCACTCCAGAAGTCGCATATCCACACTCGACTTCCCCTGCTGTAGG
Organism: Carlito syrichta; assembly: GCF_000164805.1. Taxonomy (NCBI): domain Eukaryota; kingdom Metazoa; phylum Chordata; class Mammalia; order Primates; family Tarsiidae; genus Carlito; species Carlito syrichta. The sequence continues at coordinate 27,203 of NW_007245854.1, read as the reverse complement.
CTTGCTGTAGAAGTTGTTCTGGGCAGAGGGACGATTGGGGCTCTGCCTGGCCCAGCAGGGACTTTCTTATACAGACAAGGGCTTCACAGCAAAGCCAGGCAGGCTCTGAAGTCTAGCACCATGCAAATGCCTGGCAGATGGCCATATGTCTAATTGTTTCCTCTCTCACTTAGTATGAGTAGACAAAGTAAGTGCAAACTGGCTTGTAAGCAAACCTACTTAGATAAACCACACCAAGCGTTACCACTGGGAAAGCAGGGAGGGAGCAGAACAAGGAATGTGTGTGGGGGCGGGGTGATGTGGTCTATCTCACTCCTGTGATTTCCTGGATTCTGGAGGTATTATCTGTATGAACCAAAACAATGGAATAACCAACCTTATACCTTTTGGCTTTGTAGATATAGAATTAGCACTTTTATCTTATTTTTTTAAGCATTGACTAGTCTCCCATTCTTCCCTCAGTAGTTTGAAAGTTTCGTTTTGGATCAGAATTCTCAACCCTTGAATCCCTTCTTTGACTGCTCTTATGAAGTGAGCACCTTTCCACCTTCCTGGTTTCCAGCTCCTCTTGCACCAAGAGGGCCCCCAGTTAAGATTTACTGCTTAAGGCCATGGTTTGGTGTGGATTAAGCATGGAGTAGGAAATGGAAAATGATGATTTTCTAGAATTTACTGCTATGTAAGCCCAAAGTGTTAAAACAGTCATCCTCCCCACAAAAGGAGTAGCTGCTTGAATTAAGCAGATCAGAAATGTCTTGCAGCCAGTGGTTTTGTGCGAGTTGGAGCACATTAGAACTGTTCTGACCTTGGGTTCAGTGAGGCGGTGCTGGGATGGTGCTGGAGGTTGTCCATGTCCAACAACACATGGGCTGCTGATAGCCTGACCTTGGCCCTGTGCCCGCTATGCTCTAAGCTTTCCAGGATGACATTGTGGCAGGACAGGAAATTTACTATATGTGAACGACTGTCCAGAGTTGACTGAGGAGCATGAATCCCTCCAGGACCACCCTCACTGTCCATGACCTGAGTCACACAGCAAAGGTCTAACGGGTCACTCTGCATGGAAGGACAGGCAGTGGAAGACACATGTAGGTGGTTGCTGGGAGAGGTGATGAGCTCAACATGATGTCCAACATCAAAGGGTCCTGTCCTCACTTGCAGCTGAGGAAGACTAGTAGTGGTTGAGGGAGTGGACGTGGAAGAAGAAAAGACTGTGGGAAGATGGGATGGGGGACAGCCATGGTCAGACTCCACATATGTTCAGACTCCAGATTGGGCTGCTTCCTCTATAAGCAAGCTGAACTCAACACTCCTGGTGGCTGGAAGTGGAGTTAGGCATTGACCTCCTAGGAGCTGTGGGCTCTCTGTTCTTGGCCTTGGGGTAAATGGGTGATGAGGAAATCAGGCATCATCCCCTAGGCAGGGTGCTGCATGATCTCATGTGATCAAAAGTGTTCACAGCCATCTGTGTGGGTGTTGCTTTTTGTCACTGTGTGTGTGTGTGTGTGTGTGTGTGTGTGTGTGTTAGGGCACATGCAGCTACGAGCACAGGGATCTCTGTAAGAGCCCACAGAAGCTTGGGGCAGGACGAGGACACTCACACCGGAACTCTGGAGGGAGTTGTGTGTATACCAACAGTGGAGAGCCATGGGAAAGTGGTCTTTCAAGTCACAACTTTGCCTAGGGTGGCCCTGAATGCTGGCAGTCAGTGCCCCTGGGATGAGAAAGTCCTAAGGCAGAGAAACTCAGACTGTGAAAGAAATTTTTTCCCAACGAGACCTTTATCCATTTTTGGGATTTCCTCTTATAATTCTCCATCTAATACTTCTGAGCTGAGATAAAGGAACAATGAGTTCAGAAACCTTCAAGAGTGAGCCTGGGGACAGTAGTTTTGCAACTTATTAAAAGAGAATCCTAGGAGCCCTGTCCTGTTGAAATGCATCCAAGGATGTTTGACTTGAGGACAGCAGGATCTTCTCTTGGGCAGTTACTCTGTCCCAGCTGTTTGGAAGAGGGCTCACCCCATCTGTGGTCTGTGGGGAAGGTCATGAGGGTGGCTTTGGTCTCACCTCACCCTCCAGGTCCCGGTGGCCATTCCACATGGAAATTGCATAATTCCTGAGTGGAATTTGGAAACACAGGCATCTTTTCCAGTCAGGGAATCACATTGAACCTGGCTCTGAGAAGCCTGACATGTGAACACTTGACCGTGTTCCTTCCTCTGTCCTTCTTTATCTCTTTTATGGGCATGGTGGTCCTTTCCTCAGCAGGGATGTGCTGGAGGAAATGTTTATGCTGCTGCTTAGGAGGGATCCACTACTGGTCTCAGTGATCCACTACTGCTGTCTACCAAAGGTAGGCACTGACCCCAGTCAACATCCATTTCCTCACCTGTAAAATGGGGGCCATGACACCTTTTCAGCTGTGTCCTTGTGAGGATCAAATAGGATGGTGAGAGAGAGACTGGAGAGCCCATCTGGGTGTATGGACTCTGAATCCAGCCACCTGGTGCCCAGCCCTGATCTGACCACCTACAAGCTGGGTCCTTATCCAGGCCACTTGCCCCTCCTCTTCTCCCATTCTCACTGTTAAGATGGAGGCCGTGTGGCTGCAAAGAATGGAGGCAATACTGTGGCAGGGGCATGTGGTGGCCTGGCATGTGACAAGGGTCTGTTGCTGTTACAAATGGACTTACACAGGAGAGACCAGACAGACAGCCTGTGGGAGTACTGTTAAGCAAACAGAGTCTATGTCTTTGTTCAGAATTCCCCAGAGGAGCAGCAGTGGTTTTCCACCCCCACTCTCTGCTCCAGATGGGCATCTTTTGTGTGTGAGCAACCTCAGCCCTCCTGCTGCCATGGGCAGGGCCCCAGCCTTCCTATGCAGGGTCACATGGCAACATTCTCATTGTCCCACTCTGGGCACGTGGGCAATAAACCCACTGGCTCATAGAAACCTTTCATGTTGAAACCTGTCATCCACCATCCTATCCTTCTCTCCCTGTTCCCCTCCTTCCCTTCTTCCCTCCCTTCTCTCTTCCTCCCCCCTTCTTCCATCCCTCCTCTCCCCATGCCTTTCCCTTTCCTGCCCCTTATGTCTTTATGATGACTCTGCCTAATAAAGCAGCTGGAAAGGCAGCCCCTCCAGTGTTTCCAGACTCCATTTTGCAGATAAAAGACAAAAATGATGCCCTATAGCACAATTAGAAGGAGACCAGCAAATACAGCCCTCCATTCATCAATTCTGACTGATGGTGGGCCTAAGTACCAGACATTTATTTCAGTGCTTCAACCTGTCACTTCTTCAAATGCGGTTCCCTTGGCTGTGTTGCCTTTCATTTGTCAAGATGAGGTAGGAGGCTTCTGAGAGGCAGTGGAGCCCCTCTCCCAGGTGCAAATGCCACCCAGAGGTGTCAGGGACCATTTAGCAAAAACAGAGGATGGCCCTGTCTCCCACTCTTCCAGACAGACTCTGGGAGCTCTAGTCCTTCAGAAAGAAGAAGGGGGTGCAAGGAGATGATGCTGGTTGAAAGGACCTTTAAGTGATGATGAAGGATCTCCTCATTTTTTCAGTCGCCTTGGGAAGCATTGGGGGAGGGGAGGGGCAGAAGTGGTGCAAGGAAAATGGTCCTGTTGGGAAAACGGGGACACTTTATACTGGTGAAGATACGAGGTCACTTGCTGGGGGCTTGGCGAAACTACTATTTAATCCCTTCAAACTTTATTTTCCATCTGGCAAAATGAGAAAAATAATATCTGCTGAGCTCACCTTTAGTCTGTTAAAATAATGTTTCTGTATTTGCGTATTTTGCAAACTGCAAGGTCTTCTGGAAATGTAAGGAATTACAGTTTCCAAAGTGCTTGCCCCTCTGTAACATGTCTTACTTTCTCCTATGCTTTTTTCAGCAAAAGTACCAGGAACTTTGCAAGGTACTGGGAACACTGACACTGCCCTCCAAGAACCCATGGCCTGCATGCAACTATGTAGGGGGGTGTGTGGGATACAACATATGCAGAAACACTTAAATCTGTGGGAAGTGCAACATATTAGACTTCTTGAGTGTATCCCTTTCTACAGGTGAGAAAGGGTTTTTTTTAAAATAATCATAAAGATGGGGGTCTCACTATATTGCTCAGGCTGGTCTTGAACTCTTGGTCTCAAGTGATCCTTCCACTTTGGCCTCCCAAATTATTGGGATTACAGGCACGAGCTATCATGCCTGGCTAAGCAAGGGAGTGTGAGGCACCACAGGCTGGAGCTGAATGTCAGCATCTTAGTTGCTAGTGTGGTCACTTACGCTCCTTTATGCTTCCTTTGAACTAAGTGAAGACCCAAGGAACAGTGGTTGGCTGGCTACAGGTCTGGACTGGGGATGGAGGGTAGAGATGGAGTTCTTCATAAATGACCCCAGAATATCTCTCCAGACGGTCCCAGGTGGAAAACAGCTTGGTGATTATGAGCACCGTGATCTCTGGCAGGCACTCTCAGCCCACTCATCTCTCAAAAGTCCTGAAATATTTCCCTCCGCCGAGGGCTAGTGACACTGTACCAAGGCCTTTCTGAAGGACCTGGGGAAACAGCTCTCCAGATGACTTGAAAAGGGCAGCTTCTTTGTGGAGGCTGAGGTGGACTCCAAATTGTAGCCACGTTGGTCTCTAGGGAGTTAAAATTCACCCCATTTTGTTGTTTTGTGTAACTCTGTATGTTACAGGTTTCTCACTTGAAAAATTGGCTTAATAATCATCTGTCTCAAACTCTCATTATCTCATTCTGAAAACTAATTTTAAAAATAAGACATTTACTTATATGCCCATAATTGCACCCTGACAGTATTCTTTACTTACAATATCTAATTATCACAATAGTAATCATTAGAAATTATGAGACCAACTTCAACTGCTCCTTCTGGTTTATTGTTTAACAACATCACAAATAATAACTGTGTGAACATAAAGAGAAAACAAAACAGAACATGTGACCAACTCACAGCCTTACCAAAAAGCAGTCTACTCCTTTGCAAAATCTAAAGAAAATCATAGCAACTCTATAAATTCAGTCAGGCACTGTGGAGCATCAGGAATACCTTCTGAGAAATGTGTCCTTAGGAGCCTTCATCCTTGTGTGGACATCCTAGAGTGTACTGACCCACCTAAACGGTAGAGTCTCCTGCTCTAACCTATTGCCCCTAGGATACATACCTGTGCAGCAGGTGATTATACTAACTATGATGGGCAATTGTAACACAACAATAAGTATTTGAGTATTTAAACATACCTAAGCAGGAAAGGTACAGTAAAAATACAGTATTATAAACTTAGGAATCACCATCGTACATGTGGTTCATTGTTCACTGAAATGTTGTTATGTGGCACCTAGTATCTTAAATTATTATGGCTATAGTTTTAAATAGTAATAGAGGCAAAAGTCTTGTGTTTGGGGCCCAAATTAGGGCTGAAATGTTGAAAGTCCTGAGTGAATTCAGTCTTCAAATGATAAATTCAATCTGGTTTACAAATGATACTTAAAACATGTTTATAATACAATATGAAGTGAGTATTAATGGTAGGATACCTTTTGTGTATTACATGCTTGAATAAAGATTCCCATACTTGCAACCTGGTAATGCTCTTTGAACCTATGTAGCCCCCATCTTAGCCTCATCTGTGTCTCTTTGCAAGGGGCTTGAGAGGATTATGAGTACTAACTCCTGAGGCCAGCATTTGTTTAGGCTTCAGGCTGGTGCTGGTCCAAATTTAGTACTGGTACTGATTATTTTTGTTGACTTTTGGTTCCATTTCTGCATCACAAAGGGCTGGAAGCTTGTGCACTACATTTTTCAAGCTCCTTTGTCAGTTGGATTTTGGTCAGATTCTACCAGTGGAAGGCATGGCAGGATATCAGAAGGCAGGAGTAAAGGAAGAGCTACTTCCCCTACTTCCAGCATTGTGTCTGATGTTGGCATTGGCAGTGGCAGGAGGATCATGTGTCTGGGTTTCTGCTCAAGCAATTTGAGCACAGCAGCCATGACAGTTGCCTAAGCACCCTCTGAGGTCTGGTGTTTGTGGGTTCTGGCTCTAGCAGGAGCAGCAACCATCGTTAGTAGCTTAGGGCCTCTGGGTTCCTCCAGCATGGGTAGCCCCCACAGGTCTAGCTCTGATTCTGTTCTGGCAGCCTTAGAGGTATAGCAGCAAAGGGCTTGGAGCATCAGCCTTTTCCTTTTGCTTCTCTGGCCCTGTGGGTAGTAGAGTCTTCTTACAGTAGTGGCATTAGGGACTATCTTTGTGGAAGACAGTTTTTCTATGGATCAGGGTTCGGAGAAATGTTTCAGGATGAGTCAAGCACATAACATTTGTTGGGCATTTATTTCTACCAGTATTACATTGTAATACATAATGAAATAATTATATAATGCACCATTAAAAAAGAGGCATGAATGGAAGTGGTAAATAAAATAATGGGTGGGTCATGCATGGACTAAAATGTGTTGGATTTTAACTTCAAACCTGCCACCAGATGCAGCTATACAATTGAAGTACATCAACTCACTTGCCACTCACTGATAAGATTTTGATATGAGTCTGCAAGCAATTGATTTATTATGGTCTCTGTGCAGACAAACTTCACTGCTAATGTTAATCTGTACTTGCAGCTATATCACTGCCTCAGCACCATCTCAGATCATCAGGCATTAGATTCTGATAAGGAGCGCTCAACCTAGGTCCCTCACATGCGCAGTTCACAATAAAATTCGTGCTCCTATGATAGGCTAATGCCATTGCTGATCTGAAAGGAAGCGGAGCTTAGGTGGTAACATAAGCGATGGGGAGTGGTTGCAAATAGAGAAGAAGCATCGCTCTCTCACCTGCTGCTCACCTCCTGCTGTGCAGCTTGCAGTGCTGTACTGATCCATGGTCTGGGATTTGGGGACTCCTGTCTTATAGGACCTGACCTCAGGATGAATTTACCTTTCCAGCCATGCCCTCTATTCCTGCAGGCACTGTGGTAATCAATTACTGCATTCAGTTCCCTCTGTTTGAAGTCCAGAGTGGTTCCTATGTTACTGGTGGATGCTGCGCTGATACTGACCTCAGATCCACAGTACCTTGGCTTATGCTTCTTCCTGGGCTTGCATTTATAGAGCTTCCTACCCAAGTCTTTCCAAGTGATTTTCCTGTCTGTTCTTGCTCTTAGTCATGAGTTCCTGCTGCTCATCTGGCCTGGGCTGGATAGACATCTGGGTTCTGTGGTCTAGTGAAGCTTTTTGCTTAGAGGAATAATTTTATAAAAAACTATTTTGTATTGTTTTATCTCGTATTTTATTCTCCTTTCTTCTTTCCTCCCTCCGTTCCTTCTTTTTATTGGCTCCTAGCATTTCAGTCATTGTTGTGTCTCACACACATGCACACTCTTTTTAGAACAGAGGATATTTAAGCATTTTGCCTGACTCCATGTGTCAGCCTAAAATTGAGGGCCAAGCGTACCCTATTCTGCCTTTCCTCATCACTGGCAGGGTGGGTACAAAGCAGCAGATAAATTTGAAAATGTGACAGAAAAACTTAACAATTTTAGGAGAAAAAAATTAATGGGAAAGTGAAACCTGAAATTTATCTTGCTTTCATTATAAAAATTATATATATATTTTAAAGTAGGAGACAGAAAACTTAGAAGGAATTAAAAATATCACTTAGAGATAACAAATGTTTTATTTTTTCCCATTCCTTTTTACAGTTTTGTGTGTCTGTGTGCATTTTGTATAATTATGATAACAACCTTTGTATATTGCTTTTTTCACTTAACTTTGCAATAGTATTGTTTTCACATATTATTTTATGCCTAATTTTAAATGAAAGTGTAACTGACATTTGAGATTCTTCCAATGGGTTTTTTTTTTTAAATAAAACTATTTCTTTCTTACTGAACATTTAGTTTTTATATAGTATCCACCATTATTATTAATATTGGAATAAACATATTTGGCTATTAAGATGTTTACATGTTTTAGATGGTGCCATTAGTGTGGTTTCCTGGGGATGGATTACTGGTTAAAAGAGAACATCATATTCCAAAGAATGTCCCTTGACTGGTGAAATGGGACTCATTCCTTTAAGTCTGTCCAGCACGAGGCCATGATGAAGACACTGGAGCCAGGTGGCTTGTGTGCTCATCCAGCACATGGGGCTCCACTTTGTGACCTTGAGTAAGTACTAACCTCTGTGTGCCTCTGTTTCCTCATCTGTAAAACTCTGGCAAAGTTATGACAAGGTTTAAATGAGCTAATTTCTATGAAATTCTGGGAGTGATGTCTGGCACATGGTGAATACTGTATAGCATCACCCATTACTATTATTATACATATCAAACAGAAATTGTGAACAAGAAGGCATTATCTCCTGTCATGTGTCTTTCAGAGTGCCTGATTCTGTCTGATGAAATCCAGGAAGGGAATATTAGCACTGTGGGACACACAGAGGTGAACTTGTGGAGGGTTTTATAGTTTCCAAAGTCCTTTGATATTGGTTCTCTCACCCTGTTTTCCCACCATCCCTATAAGGGATATGCTATATTAGGTCTATTTTGCAGATAAGGGAACTGAGGCCTAGAGTCATGGGAGTGACTGAACAAGCACCCACAGTTACCAAGCAGAAGAGCTGGGTCTTGACTTCACATCCTCTACCTTTTATTGTAACTGTTGATGACAACACAGAATTGAAATCTGTATAGGTTGAACATGAATGACTTTATACAAATTCTGGACAGCTGAGTAAAAAGAATGGGTACTTTTAGGATAAATAATAGGAAGTAGTACTATTGGTTTGTCTATAAAAGTTGAAAATGCTGAATTTATAAACAGATTACCCAAAAGATAAATTTTAAAAGAAAATCCATAAATAACATGACTTCACAGCAAAACACTTTGACAGCAAAATTAATTGTCTTTGAACCCTTCGTGTGCTGGCTGTACCATGGGTTGGTTCACCATGGGTCGCATGGGCTGGTTCACTGCAAGTTAAATGGTGTTGGGTTACCATGGGTTATATAGATTGGTTTACCATCTGTTATATGGGCTGGCTCACCACAGATAACATGAATTGGTTCACCACGGTGACATGTGGTTGCTTCATTGTGGTCACATGGTTTGGTTCACTGTGGGTCACATGTGACTGGTTCACCATGGGTCACATGAGCTGGTTCACTACGGGTCAATAGGCTGGGTCACCACAGATTACATGGGTTGGTTCATACGAGTCACATGGGCTGGTTCACCACAGGTCATATAAGTTGGTTCACTATGGGCCACATGTCACTGGTTCATCATGGGTTACTTGTGTTTGCTTACTATGGGTTACATGGGTTGGCTCATCACAGGTCACATTGGCTGGTTCAACATAAGCCACATAGGTTGGTTCACCAGGAGTCACATGTGTCTGGTTCACTTTGGGCCACATGGGTTGGCTCACTATGGGTCACATGTGTTGGTTCATTACTGGTCACATCTGCTGCAGTTTTTACAGCAGAGGTAGGTACTCCCAGTTTACATAGATATGAAGAGTTGTTCACACCTGATGTGTTTTATGCTAAATTATATACAGACCTAAGAATTTTTATTAATGACTAAAACTGTGAAACTTTATACCTTTTTGGGAGAATCAACAAGAAGGAGTTTAATAGCAATTTAGTTCATTAATTTATTTCATCAACATTTGCAGAGAACTTCATAAAGAGCAAGGCACAAGGTGTCTTGTGGTAGAATGTGAGGTGCCCAGTAAGAAATGTTCTGGGCTGTGAAATCAATGCACCTTTTTGGATTATGACTGGTTGAGCCTGTGGCGGGTAACACTGTACCAACTCTGTGCCTGATTCTCTTTCCAGAAGAACGTAAAGATTGGTTTTGGAAGGGAGGTGTGTGGACATAAAGTTTTCATTTGGTTTCATTTTCCTGAAACCAACTTAATTCTGATGTGACCTTTCCAGTGCTGAAATGCTGCTCCCCTGCATGGCCTGAGAGGCCCAGCCTCCATCTGTGTCTTATTAGAAGGAAAGATGAACATTTTGGGCTTCACATTGATGGTGGCTTAGTTTTCAACAGAAAGGGAAGATTTAAACAAAAGATTTCTTGTAAGGAAAGCTTTTTCTCCTCTATTGTTAGATATTATGAAAATATAAGCTTTTCCGTGAGTTGGTGTCATTGTACTCCTATTCTTAATAAAAGAAAACAGAATAGAACATTTAAATAGCCCTGTGTCTATTAAAGAAATTGAATTTGTAATGAAAAACCTTCCCACAAAGAAAAGGAAATAAGACATGACTTGATGAATTAACATTTTGCTTTCAGAAACTGGGTCTGTGTATTTTGGCAGTTAAATCAGATTCTGCTAGACTCTGGAGCAAAATGAAGTTCTGTGTCATGGCGGCTGAATGGAGAAGCAGAGATTCCCTGGACAGAGTGCTGGATGGGGGGCCTTCACAGAGGGACCAATTCCAGATGCAGCCTCCACAGTGTTAGAGCGGTCAACTGAAGGGTTCTTTTGTTTGATTTGGTCACTTTAGTGTGTGAAGATGCAGCTCAAGCGTCCTCAGGAAAAACCCTGTAGCACAAAGAAAAGTAGTAAATAGAAAGTTGGCATCTTGGACTGTGGCTGAGGCTATGGTGCACTCTAGCCTGGCTGCATGTGAGGCTCAGTGAAGGGCTGAGTTTATGGGGCCTGACCGACTTTGGAAGAGTTGTTTTCTCCACATACCACCTGACCTCAGCCTTGACTTCTGTGCTGAAGACCCCATATCTATAGTTCACTTCTTAGTTATTCTCTTCCTGCTGCATATCTTTAATCTGTCCCAATAGATCTTTAAGTCAGGATGTCTAAGATGGAAACTTGCATTTCCTTCCACACACTTCTCTCTTCTTGGTGATAGTACCTCCATCCATCCAAGGGCCCAAGTCTGAAAATCTAGGCGTGGCCCCGGCCATCTCCTTCCTAGCCAACTTTCAGTCAGTTATTAGGAGGGTAGATGGCATGTGCACCTGCAGAGCCTTGACATCTGCTGGGAATTGATCCCCAAGACTTCCAGTGCCTGCAGGTATTCAAACATTACCGTAATGTGTTTATTTGTCCCATAAATGCAGGACAATTTACTTTATGCTACTAAAGACAATCAGAGAAAAGGAAAAGTTGCACTGACGAGAGAAGATTGAGCACTCAATGTCTTACAGGCTAAGCAATTCCTTCCAATGAAACATACTTGCATTATGCCACCAACTTAGCAAAACAGTGCATTTCAGGGGACCCTGCAGACTTAACTTTCTGGGCTTGGCTGAGTACCATGGTTCTGGAGGTCCCTGAAGTTTATTAGTTTTGCTAGGCCAACAAGACAAAGGCATTTCATAAAATGACTCCAGCCGGCACAATAATTGTACAACAGGGGAGGCGTTAAACTTCAATGAAAGTGGAAAAGACAGTTAACTTGCGGTGTGAGGGTAGGCAGGGGAAACACACGACTCTGAGTAGATCTGGAAATAGCATGTAGAACAAACCAAGAGCACATGCAAGCCATTCTGTGGAGGGCCTGAGGAAGTTGGTTCAATTTTTCATGTATATCAAAGGGCTCTTAAAGAAGAAATTACATGCAAGAGGGGCAGTGGTGAATATAGGATTTTTGAATGTCTAGGGATATATTTTCATGCATGACCATCTGTCATAAATCTTTCAGGTTGCTTACAAATATTAAGATCAATGATATTTCAAAAATAAATATGTATATATCCATTTATATATATGGATACTTACACACATAGATGCACATATATATACATAAATGCATGTGATTTCCTTGATTTTTTTTACACTCGTGTGTATTTTAGTAAAAAGTCTCAATCAGTCCTACAACCTAACATTTCTGATGTGTATCAATTCTGACACGAAAACTAAGTTAATACTTGCTCCCCCATTTAGGGTCCCAACAATTGTAGATGTTTATTTTCCTTGCTAAAAATTGAATTTAACCCACCAGTGCATTTCATACAGATCATCAGATGAGAATTGCTTTCTGGCTGAGTTGGGCTGGGTTTGAACCAATGACCTTTATGGTGAAATCTCTTTTTTCAGTCTCTTGATCCTTCTATTTCTCTGGTTAAATTCTCAAAGATGAAAAAAAAAAATTTCTTAAAAGCACTTCTGTGGGTTGTCTTGATAACTAAATTGTGTCCAAATGTAAAATAAATTTCTAGAACAGCTTTACTAAGTGTCTTTTTACCCCTGTTGTTTTAGAAGAGTTTTTTAAAAATCAGATTTTAGGGTAGGAATGAAGACTGACTTTCCAAACGTTATATAAAGTGGTAGGAGGGCTAAACTTTTTTTGGCTTGATATTTTACTTAAGCACTGTTCTCCATAAACAAAAGTTTATTGTGCAGGGAACTAAGTTTCCCAAATGAACCATGGAGTAACTCCAATGAAATTTACTGAGAATTTCAGGCCACTGTGAAATCTCAATGTCCTTCTAAAAATGGAAATATGAGAACATGTGTGTGGTGGTGGTCTTTAAGCATTTTCCCCTTGGTCAGAGTACTTCCTATGGGAATAAAGAAAAAACAAACACAAGAAGACTTCTTTTCTGTGGTTTGTCAATATGGATATCAGAAGCTTGATTGATTTTGGGGGATCAATGAGGTCATGCGTAAAAGGCTGATGGATTTCTAGACCTTGTTGCTCCAACATTACATAAACCAGGTAATAGCCTTCTCCGGAAGCGGTAGTCTGTAGTCTGATGACAACTCAAGGTCTCAAGCTAATTACAATTAACTCGTGACCCAACACACTTTCTGGTGGAAAATTGTGCTTTTTCTTTTCTCAGTGAAAAAGCACACTGGAATGACTGACTTGGGTGGATCCACTGAACAATAAGGTCTTTCCTTGTTTGCTCTCCTGAGCCTGTGGTAACCAGTGTTGCCTCTTGACACCAACCCAGTCAGCATTTCCTTCACTTTTCCACCAATTTGGAGCCATCTGTAAGTCTTCTTTGTCCACTTCCCCTCCTTTTCAGGACTCATTCCCTTTTAGAGGCCCTGCTACTCAATTCAGGTCTATAGAGCCTGTCTCCAGAACAGATCTGAGTTGGTTAACTTATCTCTACTTCCACTGCCATTGCCCTTGCTCAGTCTGAGGGTGCCCGCTAGGTCACCCTGGGTCACTGAGAAGCTCTCTAGGTAGAATCTCGGCTTCCCCTCTTGTCCCTGCAATCATTATCCAAATAGCATTAGTCATCTATTTTTAAAAATGGGCATCAGATTACATCTCTCTCATGTTCTCCAGTCTATTTAGCTTAACTTTCAAATTTCTTAGAACTCTGTTGCTGCATTCTTTTTTTCAAAATATCTCCAGTCAGTGTCATCCTTTGTTCTCTATTTTCACTCTGCTCCCTGATCCAGCCCCCGGTCACTTCCAGTCTAGAGTGTGTCACCAACCTCTTATTTGGATTGCGTGATTTTAGGCTCTTAATTCTTCAAAATATCCTGCTTTAATCATATTTATTCCTTATGAAAAAAGCATTAAAATTCTCCAATTCCTTAACAAAAAAGAAATTTATTAAAACTCAATTCAAAATATTAAAGCAACATTTTAAAAGAACAAGGAAAAAAATTGCACTTAACCAATATTCTGATAGGATCGTCTTTCCTTTGGTAATACATATGTTCCAATTTATCCATACACAGTGTGTTTTTATGTGATCATAATAAAATGTGTATACTACTTGGTTTTCTACATTTTTACTTAATATTTCATAAACAGTTTTATGTTCCTCTATAGTTTTCCTATTTTGTTTATTATGGTCATAGAATGTTTCATTGATTGTGTACTGTAATTAAATGTCCATAACAAGAGAATGATTGGCCTATGTCCAGATTTTTCTTAATAGAATATGGTTATGAATGTTGTATAATTTTTTTTTCTTTTCAGTTATTTCTTTTGGAGAAATTCCAAGTCATAGAATTAATGGTCCAAAGGTTATGATCAACATATGTGCATGTGTTTGTGTAAGTGTACTACTAAATTCGCCTCCAAAAGGCTTATGCAAATTTTCAGTGCTATAAAACATGTATAATTACTATTGTTTCTTCTAAAACTTGCCTTGCTTGGGTTTCTTCTTTTGTAAAATTTTGGTTAAATTAATGGTTGTGTTATGGTTTCCATTTGCAGTTTTATTTTTTAAATCCAAGCTGTAAAATTGAATGTATTTCCATATGGTTGCTTCTTATTTGTATTTTCTCTAGTTAGAGTTCATTGTTCACACCTTTTGTCAATTTAATTAATAGAGATCTTTGTGTTATTGTATATTTATTTTAACCCCTTCTTGAACTAAAATGTATTGTATTTGTCAGTCTGTCTGTTTTTGTGTGGCCTACCTTACCCCCCACCCCAGTGACGACTGCCTCTCACAGTCCAGCAGGTCAACTTTGCCGACTCCCCTCACAGTGATGGGCAGCTTGGTATATATGCTCACTGCTGTGCATGATGCAATCTTGTTCCATTTGATCTAAGTGAGGAGGTTTTCTCCTTTCTTTTCTAAGTCCTTCTACACCCACAAAGTTCCAGGACATGAACACTTCCTTGCCTTCACTGGACTTCCCCTCTTCTCTTGTAATCCCCTGTAGCAACCTTAGCACTCATTATGACAGAATCTTAGTTAGATTAGAGCACCTCTAACAAAGAGATGTATAATCTTAATTGATCATACTCCTGCTTTCTGCTTTAACACTCTTTTATTGGGACTTCATCGATAACTTCTCTCCCAGGGACTTAGGGTAACTAAAATCAGGCAAGAGTATATACAAGAGGTGACAAGTCAAATATGCTTTATGCGATGGAGCACTAAGGTATTTTTAAAAAATTGTTATCTGTACAATAGTGTCAACTGCCCACTGTCTCAGGATGAATACATTTGTAATGTATATTTCACAATTTGTGCAACTTATTTAAAGTAGTAACATCATATTTTCAATAGGCAATGTCATTTTATTTTTCCTGGCAAATTAATATAGTTCATTGGGCTATTGTGCTGTCCTAATTTATGTTTTAACTTGGACTTAGTTTTGCCTTCTTACAGATAATGAAAATATATCCTCCCCCTCCTCCTGATTTTTTAAAAAACAAATCAGTTAGCCCTTCAAATATTTGTTCTACTTCCAAGAGACTCCTTTTCAGGTTCAACTCCAGTTTCTTCAACAAACCTGTGTCATGTCCAGAGTCTTTACCCTTCCTCTCTTCTTCCTCTAGATGCTCTCCCATTTCTTTCTCTCTCCCTCTCTTTCTTCTCTCTCTCATTTAAAAGATACCTTTAAAGATTGGCACCCCGAACTGAGGAAACTAGTCAAGTTGGAGCAGAACAGATCACAGCATTACGGTTTTTCTAAAGTTGTATAGCTCAGCACAGTTCGACTTTCTCTGTTGGACTGTGATAGACACCGTCATTCACACGGGTTTCCCTTGTCACTCATCTTTCTTGTATTGGAAGGCAGACATGTGGATAAGGAAGGGACAGTGGTCAGTCACACTTCTCTCCTTCTCCTTCAGATCATCCACAAGTGGAGCCATGAGGTGTTCTGTGCACTCTGATAACCTGCTCCTGCCTCTGATGTGGTGAAAACTCAATGTTCTGAAGCCTGACCCAGTACCCCTCACACCTGTGATCGTTCCAGAGGACAGACCTTGCTTACCCAAGAAAAGAATGAAAAAGAAAGGTGTGCATACTAGGAAACTGGGGAAGAGGTCAAGTGAGTGAAAATGGACCATTTTAAATATGACCTTTGACTTCTGAATTTCAAAGACCAATCTATAAAAAGGACTCAGCACATCTTAAAAATAAAAATGTCCAAAAAATGACCAAAATCAATCTTATTCATGTTAAAGCTCCCTCTCAGTGCACCCTGTTGCCTAAGGAATATCCCGCCATTTATAGCTCTACAAACAACATCAAAAAGGAAAATGGCAGAGATTGCACCTGGAGCATTTGTGCAAAGGGAAATGTCACATTGCAAGAGGTGAATGGATGATTTCCAGAGTAGTGCAGTCTACTACCACCAGGTCTCACCTCCTCATTGGACATTTGAGGAGCTTGAGACCCAAGAAGTAAAACAACTTGACTTAGAACATACAGGTAGTGAGAAGGGGTAGAAAGAATGTAGAATACAAATATTCTGACTTTCATATTGATTTTTTAAAATATTGTACTATTTTCCATTTCTTACACAATTCCTTACTTCATGGCAGAGGATGTACAGTTAATGAAAAGCAATTTAAAATCCATTAATGTCCCATTCTTAAAAACATTACAGCTATGAATGTCAGGAAGACCTCAAGGCCATTGAATATACCAGGTTACTAATGTGCTTTGAGGGTCTCTGGGGTCACCTGACCTTCTTCCTTGACTCTCAGGAGGCAGATAAAGCTACTACTAATGGTTTGTAAAACAAAGTGGCTATACATGATTGCTGAATAATTTACAATCTTAATTGGAAAGTGAGTCTTCAATAAACTTTAATTGTGCATGATAATTTGCCCAATTTTTTTACAAGTTAGAAAGTACCCAGATATAACTGGGTGGACGTGTGAAGAATAATTATGTATTTCACAGGTTTATAGAGGTTTGGAGCAGATGGTTGTCTCCTAGAGGGCTTGAGCCCCTGGGTTTTATTTTTCAGAAGCAGATGACTGCATTTTTCATCTTTCCATCATATTAGCTTCCTTCTAGCTTTCAAATTAGATCATATAGTAATCAGCTAGGTTATGGATCAACTAGACAGAAGAAACTCAAAACATGAGAAGGTGTCTGACTTCTGAGAAAGTTTTCAATCAAATCTAGTAGTCATGTAGATATTATGTTATGTGGTTTCTAATATCAATGCTGGGATTTTCCTTTTTAAATAAAGATTGAATCCATGGAGAGCAAAATAACCAATTTAATAGGCTTGCAAGTGCCTTTCAGCCTCTCTTTCTGGTCATCAGGCTGTGTTGGAGGTGCTTCAGGATTTGGAGGAGAGATGGGCAGCCTGGTATACAGGTCCTCATTTGGCTCCTGGCCCTAAATCCACCATCTAACCTTGCACAACTCATATCATTCCTCCATCCAGGCTGTTTTCTCATCATCAAGCAGAACATGAGTACAATTACTGCAGAGTTCTCCAACTGACAGAGCCAGCTCATCCCAGGCACCAGGTGCACAGAGCCTGGCCCAGACATCTGGGTGACTGTGGCTCTGACTCCTGGGGGACAGGGGCTGGTGGAGGGCTAGGCCCTCATCTCCTGTACCTCATAGGGAAGGAAGAAGTTCTGATCCCATCAGTCCTGTGGAGAACGATTTTCTCTTTACGTTGATATGCAATATGTCTTGGTCCTTGAGATGTCAAACAGGGGGCTGTCATTATATTTTTTCTCATGTCCCCAAAGCATAGATGTGCTTTGTTCCTTGGTTGATTGCTGACTTACATGATAGAGATGGAAATATCAAAGTTAAGCATGTTTTCTTGTATCCCAGGGATGCTGATTAGTGTTTTACACTATCCTCAAAGGCAATTTTTAAAGCTAGATTGAAGGGAACAACATGCTCTTTATTTTTCCATTGTGGCTTTGTACTTTCCTTTCATTGTCTCTTCATAAATACTATCTCTCATTGTTTTAGCTTCTTCCTTTCTTCGGGTTTTATTTATTAGAGGAAGTACCAGCCCCCACCCTTCATCTCTACATGGTTAGAAGTCTTGAACATTGAAGCTAGAGTAAAGGGAATGTTTCTTGGCATATTGTTAGCAGCTACTTAGAACCAGTTTTGTTTTTAAGTGTTGGAAAGGCAGTTATTCTACAACTTTTATTTTAGGTTGTGTATTATAGAAACTGCAGTATTGCTCTAAAACCTATGTTGTGGGAGGAAAACCTATGTTGTGGGAGCTAAAATTTTGTGTAGCTATTAAGTATGTTTGGGCACCCAGGTTTGTCTTCAGGACTGCAGTTAAAGGTCTCCATCTACACAACATTGCTGTTCTGCTGCAGCTGATACACACTTCTTACCAGGACAGTCCAATAAATTAGACATGCCAGAGCGTGAGGCAAGGTGAGATGTATGTTGGAGTCCTGGGACCAGAGTGGTTTAGGAAAACTGTCAGTCTACCAGAGTCATCATAACCAAATTCCACAGACTGGGGACTGGGTGACTTAAACAACAGATGTTTATACTCTCACAGTTCTGGAGTTGGAAGTTCAAGATAAAGGTGCCAGAGGGCTAGTTTCTAGTGAGGGCTCTTTTCTTGGCTTGCATAAGGCCACCTTTTCACTGTGCCCTCGTTTACCCTAAATTATCTTCCTAAAGGCCCTACCTTCAAATCATAGTCACACTGGGGTTAGGAGTTTGACATACCAGGAATCTGCACAGACAGTCTGAGCTCAGTGCTCCCTTGTGGTTGTACAGAGGTTGTCGAGGCTCTGTCAACCAGTCCTAGCTTGGTTCATGAGTGACAACTAGATGTACTTACTATGTTGAGGAACCAAGCCCAGAAGGTAACCTTCTTATGTGGGGGACTGAGGCCAGGCAGCCTTTGGAAAGCTCAGGTTGGAGAAATCCTGTAGGAATTAGGAATCCCTACTCATTCCTGATTTACATAAGTGGAACCTAGCTGACGACTCTTGGTGAAGGTGAGCATTCTGGAGTAATACTAAGAGTGTGCCAAACCATGTGTACATTCATTATATTGCTTTCTTCTTGTGTGCCCCAGGTTTGGGATATGTGAATTTCAAATGAAGGCTTTTCATTGACACCAAGCTTCGTGGGTGACTGATCACCTCATTGAGAGTGAGTTTGAGATTTAGGCATTCATTGTAGAACTAGGTGGTGGCAAATTAATGTCTCCTGTAGAATATGTGGCAGCTAATTTGTATGAATCATTAGAGCCCACTGAGCACACATGTCAAGGTCCCCTGCAGCCATAAAGCGAGAGTTGCTAATCAGTCTTTGACGTTTGGGAGATGAAGACAGTCAAGCCACATAGGTTGATGATTACTTCAAATATATAAAGCAAGGCTTCTGTACTTCTATCTAGATTTTTAAAATATTCCAGAAATCAGGCTATTAAAGTGCCTTTAAAAAATGGAGCCCTATTCAAATGACATTCACAGCACATTCCTCCAATGACCTTCTGAAGCAAACCTATTTCTGGAGGTTCCACATTTTCTTAGGAAAACACACTCAGAAATAACTTTGGCCAAGCATTAATTCTTTGATTTGATAAGTATTTGTCGAATGCCTGCTCCGAGTTGGGCCCTCTGCCTAGTGTGGGTGAGATCAGGCAGACAGCTTACTTGTTCTTGGAGCTAAAATTCTTATGCAGGAACACATATTGAGCAAACAAAGCCATGGAGGGAAGACCCAACAACAGTCAGTGCTTTGCAGATAATGAGAACAGGGCGACGTGTCTCAGTGCTTGAGGCTGCAGCCATGAACCCGTTGGGGAACCATGTGACAGGTGCCAGCCCAGCAGGTTGAAGTTCCCACTGTTGGAGCATGCTGGGTATGTTCAGAACTGACAGAGGGACATTGCTGCTGGGCACAGAAGGTCATACAGAGAGTGGTGCACAGTGAGACGTTAGCCATGGCGCTAGGACCAGGCTCTGCAGGAGCAGTGGGGAATTCAGGTTTTGGTCTGGGTGCAATGGGAGGCCACCTGAGCACTGTGAAATATCTATTTATCTGCTGGGGGAGAGCAGAGGGGAGATGGCAAGAGCCAGAGCAGCAAGAGGAGGGTGACATTTGCAGCCACCCAGGCTGGAGATGAGGATGGGTTAGTCTAGGATGCTGCACTGAGGATGGGAAGAAAGTTGCATCAGGATGGTGTGTGGGTGAGGGGTGGTATTTTTGAGCTGGAGAAGGCAGGGAGGGACAGGCCTCAGGTGGGAGTAGGGAGTAGTAGAAACCAGAATTTATGTCTTCCCTTCTGGAAGACATCTCTCCCCAGGTTCCACCCCAAAGTTTGGCATTAAAAAAAAAATCTCAAACTGTTCTTTTAAAAATGGATTGCTACTTATCAGTGCTCTTGTTTTAAAAGCAATTTAAATTTATTGTCTTTACACAGGTGTTTTATCCTTCTTGTAAACTTTAAGTACTTCTTTTGGTCCCTATCAACATAAAATGATGAATAATCTCCATTAAAAATTCAATTAGAATGACATTATCATTATTTATTAATTTAGTAAGTTAATCTCTTTAATATGTTGTCTTCCCATTTGTGAACACAAACATGATGTATGTTTTCCTATGTTCAAATGTTATGTACCTTAAGATAATTTTATAATATTCTTCATATAGATCTTGTGCTTTTCTTGTTCAATTTATTCTTAAGTATTTTTAGTATTTGTTTCATTTCAAATGGTTTTTTAAAATGTCATTTTCTTTCTTTAGGTGATTACAACCAAAATGGAGAAAAACTATTGGTTTTTTGGGGTATTTGTCTTGTATTTCACACCTTATCAGTTTGTTTTTTTTTTTAACTAATACTATTAGGTCTTTTCATGAATATCTTAGATTTTTCTAGTCATTCAGTCATCTCAATAAAAGAAGCATTTTCTTTCTTCTGTTCTAATGTCTATACCACTTATTTAATTTTCTTGTTTTTATTAGAATTTCTGAAACAATGTTAAATAATAATAGTGATGACTGATTTTAACTGATATTATTAGTAGGATATAATGCTCTTGGTTTTTAGTAAATAGTCTTGATTTTATTAATCTTATTCCCCTAATAATTTTTTAATCAGTATTGGTTGTTGAATTTGTCAAATGATTTTTTAGCATTTATTGATGCAATTTTTTTATTTTGTAGGTATAATAGTATTTATTGATAAAATTCCTGAATATTTTGGCTATATAGATTTCATAAAATACTCTACTTCCCTGAAACAAACAGTTCTTGGTCATAGTGTATTAATCTTTTGATACAGTGATAAATCTTATTTGCTACTATTTGTGGAGCATTTCTATGTAGTAGGAGAAATCAAATTGAAAAAATATTAATAAAAACATAAATGGAAATGAAAAATAAAGAAGGGCATAAATATATAATTTATAAACTGGGCTAAGGATATATAGAAATAACCTTGTAACACTCAGACATAACATATATTTTATATTTGAACATTTAAAACATTTTCTTCATAAGCTAATGAAATGAAAATGAATAATTAAGCATGATAAAAATTATCTATTTGGAAAATAAGAAGCACATTCTCTAATAACCCTTGAATCAATTTTTCAATCAAAATTATAAATTATCTAAAGCAATGAAAAGGAAAACACTTTATACAAATATCTGTGGGGTATAATGGAAGAAGGACTTGGAAAAAGTTTTGTCTTATGTGCTTTTACTTGTCATGAGATGAAAAAGAATAAAAAAAGAAAGCATACTCCATAAGAAATCAGAAGAAGAGCACAGATTTCCAGGATTCGTACTTCATCACCTCTTTTTCTTTCCAAGTTCCCTCTTTTTATGTTTCTGTGCTGAGCTTTAAAATCTATCTTCCATGTGCCCTTCCAGACCACTAATACGTATCTCCAAAGTGGTTTCTCCTTCAATTCATCCACTGGTTTTTACGGTAGAAATTGCAGGGTAATTTTCCTTATATTCAGATGTTTCTTTGTGCTGTATTTGGACTTGAGTCCCATGAGGAACTCTTAGTTGCTGTTCCTGATTGTGCTCCAGCTATTCTCCAGGTTAAAATCCTGTCCATTCTGATTGGTTTTCTCCTGCTCATCAAGCTCTGTGAGTCTTCTGACCCAGGAGAGGCAGGCAGGTCAGACTTGGTAGTGGGAGAAAGCGAGTGGCGTCTGTGCTGGGTTTTTTCTTTTTGTTTTTAAAGAACCCTCTGCTTTGATTTGACTGAAATGCATCTTGTGTTAGTCATTTGGGTTTGCAATAAACATGGTAAAAATGAGCAATCAGTTTTCACCAAGGATAGAGGCAGTAGGGACACATTTGAAATTCACCACAGGTACTGAGAGTGTGAAGGTCGTGATGTGCATGGGAGTTTCATGTGCTAGATGGCAGAATAGTGTCACGGCAAGTGTGAGACTGAAGGTGGCAGGTCAGGAAGAAGAAGGAATAATGTGAATAGGTAGAGACGGTGTCATGGAGGACTTTAAATTCCAGGCCATTTCTCTTGATCCTAGAGGTTAAGAACATTTCTTTAATGTTTGGGTTAGATGTCATGAAGTCAATATTTAAGAGTGCTGGCACCCAGTGGGGCTGCATCAATATTTGTAGGTTGCAGAGTAGGACTCCACATTGATGCTGAGGCCTGAAGCCAGGTAGCTCCTGGATTCTATGATTTATATCAGTCTTTTTCTCCTGAGAAATACTCCTTTGGTTTTGTTAAGAATGCGGCATTTGTATAGGCCAAGTTGACACAGGGAAAGGGTTCATAGCCAGCTTCTATAACTGTTTAGTGGGAGCCAGAGAGGGGAGGTAGACCTTGTCCTTCATGGATAAGGAAAAAAAGGCACTTTTGAAGAGAGATAAAAAGGAACCAAAGAGTGTGATTTCGAGGAGAGCCACTGCAGGGTCTAGAGACACAGGAGGATCACTCACTTTCCCAGGCATGGGCTTGGAGTGGAGCTGACTCTTTGGCTGCCAGATCCTTCTATAGGAGTAGAAGGCTTTCATGAAAGGACATTGCTCTCCTTTGGAAATAAATGTCCTTTCACATGCTCACTTCACAGAAAAAAGTAGAAAAATATCCACATCATAAGGTATCAAAGAATTACGGTACTATTTGACTTACTCTATGGGGATCTTCAAAAAGTTTATGGAATATGCATATTATGAAAGGGCTATGCATGAATTTCAGATTTTTTTGACTCCAAAATAAACTCATACTAGCTTATTATAATATTCCTGAACAAGATCTAGTTTGGGGCACTAAGAAGGATAAAACATCAGTTTGAAAAAAGAGCCCCTATCAGAGCATGATAAATTCTGTTTAAATTGAAGCAAGACTGAACATCAAATTTATGGTGAAACTTGGGTGGAAAAATGCTAAAATCATTGATGCTTTGCAAAAAGTTTATAAGGACAAAGAAACCATCAGTTGACAAATGGATAACTTGTTTTAACAAGGACAAGATGATGTTGAAGATAAAGCCCACAGTGGCAGACCAACCATAACTATTTGTGAGGAAAAACTTCATCTTGTTTGTGCCCTAACTGAAGAAGACCAAGGATTAACAGCAGAAACAATAGACACCACCACAGACATCTCAACTGGTTCAACTTGCACAATTATGACTGATATATTAAAGTTGAGCAAAACTTCTACCTCATGGGTTCCAAAACCATTATGCCCAGATCAGCTGCAGATAAGAGCTTGCAATGGAATTTTAAACAAGTGGGGTCAAGATCCTGAAGCACTGTTTTTTAAGAATTGTAACAGGATATGAAACATGGCTTTACTAGTATGCGCCTGATGACAAAGCACAATCATGGCAACAGCTACCAAGAGGTGGACGTGATCCAATCAAACCATAAGTAGACTAGTCAAGAGCAAAGGGCATGGCACAGCTTTTTGGGATGCTGAAGGCATTTTGATTTTTTACTTTCTAGAGGGCCAAAGACCAACAATATCTGCATATTATGAGAGTGTTTGAGAAAGTGAGTCAAAACTTTAGCAGAAAAATGCTAGAGAAACCTTCACCAGAGGGTCATTCTCTACCACAGCAATGCTTCTGCTCATTCCTCTCATCAAACAAGGGTAAATTTGCAAAAGTTTTCTTGGAAAATCATTAGGCCTCCATCTTACAGTCCTGATACGACTTATTTTTGTTTCCTTGTCTTCTAATCTTAAAATATCTTCAAAGGGCATCCATATTCCTTCTACTAATAGTGTAAAAAGACTGCATTGAGCCTTTGGGAGGCTGAGGTGAGTGGATTGCCTGAGCCCGCAGGTTCGAGACCCGCCTGGGCAGTGAGACCTCATCTCTGCAATAAATCAAAAAATCAGCCGGGCATGGTAGTGCATGCCTGTAATTTCAGCTACTTGGAAGGCTGAGGTGGAAGGATCATCGTAACCCAGCAGGTCGAGGCTGCGGTGGCTGGGAGCGGCCACTGCACTCCAGTCTGGGCGACAGAGTGAGACTCCAACTCAAAAAAAAAAAAAAAAGGACTGCATTGTGTGGTTAAATTTCCAGGACTGTTATTTCTTTAGAGATGGACTAAATGGTGGATATCATTGCTTACAAAAGTGTCTTGGATTTAATAGAGCTTATGCTGAGAAGTAAAGTTCATATGCTTAATTTCTATATTTTAATTCCATTTTTTCTGTGAATCTTTGAAGACTCCTAATATATCTTCCTTCATTTGAGAGGAAATATTGATGAGCTCCGATATACCAATCACAAAGTATGATGGATTGAAAAGTACTATGTTTAAAAATTGCGTGATGTTTAAACTAAGTGATTTATTAATTCCCCCCAAACCACTATAATAATGCTTGCTTGCATGACGGGTAAAAAATTGTATTTGATATTGTATTTTAAGTGCATAATTCTGCAGACTTGGGTATCAATGTAAACAAATTTATCGCTTTAAACAATGGCTTGTGCTTTTTGGCTTTATTTAAGAAATAATTTAAGAAATAATTTTCTACTCTGGGGTCAGAAAAATATTCTATATTTTTTTCCAAACATTTTTACAGTTTTTAAAATATTTAGATCTTTAATTCACTTGCAATTGCTTTTTTATGTTTGAATGTACTATGCAGTAGATATCTAATTTCATTTTCCCTGACACCATTTGTTATGAAGCCCATCCTTTCCCTAGTAATTTGGATGTATAGCAGTCATACACTACATTTTTCTGTGTGGTTCAATTTCTGGACTCTGTATTCTGTTTTATTGGCCCACTTTCTATCTCTGTGCCAATACCTTATCATCCAAATTACTATAGCTTTATACTACTCTTCATATTTGGTATAGGGCAGAATAAGATCCTCATTGTATTCTTTACCTTCAAGATTGTCCTGTCTGTTTCATTTATAAACTATTGTCATATTTTCCTCTGGAAGTTAATAGAACAATCAATCGGCATTAAAGTAAATTGACCTAGATATGAATCCATGACTCATCACTTTCTGAACCTCTTCAAGGTTCCTTACGTGTAGGTGGAAACAATGCAAGCACCATCTCAGAGGATGGATGTGAAAGCATTTGAAATTAGCAGGTGGGAGCATGGGCTCACACTTCTGGGGGTGAATTTCTGCTCTCCCACTTATGAGATGTGAGACCTCTAACAAGCTTCTCAGTCTTCTGAAACCTCAGTTTCCTCACCTGTGAAATGGGGGATAATGACAAATAATTGGTTAATATCAAATAAGATAATATATCTGCGTAACACAGTATTAGTACATAAATAATAAGTAAATGTTAGTGCTTTGATTTTTTTTTAAAGTCACAAACCAAGGTATGGAAGTGGGAAAACGAAAGGTTTTGTAAAGGTTAAGCTGAGGTGAAGTTATATGGCAGAGTGCTGAAAGAAGGAGAGAGACCAATTAGAAAGGAAGATGGGGTCAGAAAACACAGGAATTCGAAAACTCGCTACCTTAGGGAAGAAAACAGATTTGTGGAAGCATTTAGGATTTGCTCAGGGCTTCACATATACTATTCCTCTCCTCACCCTAGTGAGGTGTGATAATCACATCTGTTTTGCACATGACATCAAGCAACTTGCTCAAGTCATGAAGATGATGAGTGACTACCATCAGGGTGTGATTCTGAAACGGGGATTCTTTCCTCTGCATAAGGCAGAAGGAGTTTGGACTATTTCTTAAGCATTTGAGGAAGAAGATAAATGTAGTGAAAAGCATGGTTCAGAAAGATGGATTTGCAGCATGTGCAGATTGCCACATGAGGTGTGGCTGCAAGGTGATAGTGAGGACCATGGTAGAAGGACCAGGATGGCTCTTTCAGGCCTGCAGAGTTGGACATGAAGGCCTGGACGCAGGCAGGGGCAGCAGGGATGGTGGGAGAGAAGGTGCTTTTCATCAGATTTGTGTCTCCTGGCTGTGTCAAGCTAATGCTGGACTAAAGGTATGTCACCTGCTAGGTTCATGCCTTTGGATTCACAGAGCCTTTGATCTCAACATTCCTTTTGAACTGGATTTATTTAAGGTGTCGTTTGAAATTGTGTTCTAAAAGGCTAACCTATAGGTGATTATTCAATAAAAAAGAAAACTATTAAACTAAACTATTCTAAATACTAAAATATTACTAAATATCAGCAGCACTAAATCTAAAAAGCATTCATTTCACGGAGTGTGAATCATAAGAAAATGAGCATTTGTGTACAATATAAAAGCATCCTTGATTACTGAAAAATCTTTTAAACATTTTTGGATCCTTGGAGTAGTTAGGACTTTTTTTTTTGGTTCAAATGTTCTAATTCTTTCATTTGGATTAAAGAATAGTAGTCAGATTTTTAAGGAGAAATGAAAACTTTCTTGGTTTGTAGCTCATTTTGATGCACGTGGATTTGAAGAATTTTTATCCAGAAAAAAAGAAAAAGTAAGTTGTTGCGACCGTGTTACACTCCCAATTGTTGCAAGGCGAATTTCACTGAACTCACGTTGGTTGTAAATAAATTGCAAAAGGAGCTTCTGTAGTTAACTGCAGACAACCCAAACTGAACTCAGCAAGAATGCAGAACCCAATACCTAAACTAGATTAAATTAAGACATGAGTGCTATTAAAGCACTTATGCTTTCTTTCTTTTTTTTTAAGATTGTGGGGTACAAGTGAGTGTTTGCTGCATAAGCGTGTTGCATGCAGGTGAAGTTTGGCTTCTAGCTGGCCCTTTCGCTCCCTAGTACCCACAGATACAGGTACACATTGAGTTGCCATGTCCCCCCCTGTCCTCCTTCCCTCTTTCCTTCCCTCTCCTAGCAGTACCCAGTGACTGCTGATCTCCTCGTGTTAATGTGGCAAGTGTTCAGGGCTTATGAGTGAGAACATGCAGTATTCAGTTCTTTGTTTCTGTGATAGTTCACTTAATATCATGGTCTCCAACGACATCCAAGTTGTTGTGAAGGTCATGATTTTGTTCTTCTTGATGGTTATATAATACTCCATCATGTATATATACCACATTTTTTTTTTTTTTGAGTTGGAGTCTCACTCTGTCGCCCAGACTG
>NW_007245853.1:7662-8831 GCF_000164805.1 Carlito syrichta | reverse complement strand
AAAATAAATTTAAAGATTAGCCAGGTGTGGTGGAGCAGGCCTGTGGTTCCATCCACTCAAGGGGCCTAGGCAGAAGTATCACCTGAGCCTGGCAGGTGGAGTCCACGGTGACCGTGAGCATGCTCCTCACTTCGGCCTTGGCAACAGAGTGGGATTCTGACACCAAGTAATAATAATCACCAGCACCACCACCACCACCACCCCTGACACCCAGCACGAGAAATCACCCTCAGGAATGGGAGAGGAAAAGGCACTTTCCAACCTGTTGTTCACAGCAGGTTTCAAAGATGGCCACTGGGTACGTCCATCCTGCACCTTTGGCCATGCACACCAGATGTCCAGCCTCCACCATCTACACCTATGCCCCATGGCAAAGATGCGTTTGAACTCAAGAGCAGATGGCCCAATCTATGGTGGCTGTCTGGCACAGAGCGATCAAAGCTGTCCAGCAATGTCGCTGCCATCCCAGGTCCAGCCACCCTGTCTGTCACCTTCGGGTGGGGTGATAGCCTCTTCCTCTCCAATCAATCCATTCTCCCTCACAATGTTGACGTTTCCCTGGGGAGCCATTATGCCAGTTGTGACGCATGTGGGTGGCATCTTTGTTGTTGTTGGAGTCTCCGTCAGCAGGGCTGGAGTGCAGTGGCACGATTGTAGCTCCTGGGGCCTCAACCTGAGAGGCTCAGGTGATCTTCCCTCCTCGGTCCCCAAGCAGCTGGGACTCCAGGGTTCAGCATGTCTGACTCGATTTTGGGGACCTCTTGCCGATTCAAAGGCTGGCCAGGTTGCCCAGGCTAGTCTACGATGCTGAGGCTCAGAGAGCTTCCCGCCTTGGCTTCCCAGGGCCTGCATCTGATAACCTTGAGCCACGGTGCCCAGCCTGGACTGGCACATTCTTTTGGTGGGGCAACATAAAAGCATGCCCCAGGATGGAGGCCACCGCATGTCTTGTAACTCGGACCCTGGGTACCACCAAGTGCAACTCGAGTGTTTGTGTTCCCGGGAGTAACGAGGTCTCGCTACTTGGCCCAGGTTGGTCTCAAACTCCCAGGCACCATTGGTTCCCAGCCTCGGCCTCCCAAAGCCACAGCCCAATTTGTCTGCCAATCCACTGTCTTTCCGGAACTCTATGCCCAAGGCTGCAGCCTCCATCCCTGAATGAACTCTAT
>NW_007245853.1:0-7642 GCF_000164805.1 Carlito syrichta | reverse complement strand
TGTCACCCAGGCTGGAGGGCAGTGGCTTGCTCCCGGCAACCGCAGCCTCAACCCACCGGGCTCCAGCAAGCTTTCTCCCCTGGCCTTCCGAGGAGCCAGAACTACAGGTGCATGCCACTATGCCCAGCTCATGTGGGATGGAGGGTTGAGAGAAGATCTCACAGAGTTGCCCAGGTGCATCATGGTCTTGTGGGCTGGGCCCACCCACTGGCCTCAGCTTCCCATGGCACTGAAATGATGAGATAGAGCCCCTGAGGCCGGCCTTGATCCTTCGTCAAAAACAAACCAGAAGGCCAGCTGTGGTGGCCCATGCCCTGAATCCCAGCACTCTGGGAGTCTGAGGCTGGAGGATATCTGGAACCCAGGAGCTCAAGACCAGCCCATGTCACGCAGGGAGACCTCATCTCCTCACCCATCCAAACAGGTGGTCTGGGTTTGTGATGCCCGTCATCCCGACCACTCCAGAGTCTCAGGTGAGAGGATTGCCGAAGTCACAATTTTGAGGCTGGCAGTGAACGAATATCATGTCCCCGTGACCCAGTCTGGGCCACAGATGCAGACCCTGTCTCCAAATACATAAGAAACATACACAGATTCTCAACTGCACGTAGTGTGTTCAAAGAGCGACTGGTATTAGTACCAGAAAAAGTGGTACTGGGGGGAAGAAATGTCCTTGGGTGAGGATGTGTCCAGGCCTTTCTTGATGTAAGGTTCTTATGTCGAGTTGGAGTGATGGCCTCCCTGAGGCACATTTCTCACCTCGGAGTGGAGAGCCGGCAGGAGCCCAGCCAGGGAGACTCAGGAACTCCCACAACACAGCAGGGGCAGCAACCGGAGGAGATTGTGGATGGAAGTTGCAGAGTTTGGGAGACCCTAGTATGTAGGGGGGAGGACTGAAGGCAGAAGATTTGCAGGAGAATGGATTTTTATGTTGACTTAGGTTTTCTTTATGCCTGTCTTTCTTTCTTTCTTTCTTTCTTTCTTTCTTTCTTTCTTTCTTTCTTTCTTTCTTTCTTTCTTTCTTTCTTTCTTACTTTTCCTCTCTCTCTCTCTTTTGTTTCCTCACTTGGTAGCCCTGGCTGATCTCAAACCACCCAACTCAGGTCTTCCTCTTGGCCTCGGCCTCCCAAAACCATTGCGATCACAGGCTTTCCATTTGGTCGACATAATGGTCTTCCTCTCTTGTGTTGAACTCTGAACCTGAGGTGATCCTCCATCTGAGGCCTGTCCTCACCCAAGGTTTTCTGGGGTTTGCTTTGGCTTGAGGTGGGGGCTTGCTATGGTATCCGGCCTGGTCTCAGTTACCGAGATCCAGTCATCTTCCCATCTCCTACCCAAGTGCTGAGGAGACAGGCATGAGTCACCCGGCCAGCCCTCACAATGGTTTGAGTCCCACTGTCCCTTTCCCTGAGGCAGCTTCTAGGATGAGTGAGCCTGGGGTATGAGGCAGTTGGAGGTGTGGGCGCCCTGGTGGAGACACACCCCTGCACCAGGTCCTCCTTAGTGGCGGACTCAGTGGGTTACTCTGGCTGCCCTCTCCTGGGTCCCAGGTCATCTGAAGGGAGTGGGTCTTGCGGTTGGGCCCCAAGAGTGGTGCAGACCGGGTGTTGGAGCTCATGCCTGTCACTCTATTTCTTTGGGAGGCTGAGACGAGAGTATGGCCTGAGCCACTGGGTTTGAGACCAGCCCAGGCACTCTGGCAAGACCACATCTCTACAAGAAGCCAAAAAAATAAGCCGAGATTGGTGGCACATGCCTGTCGTTCCACGCAACTGGGAGGCTGCAGCAGGAGGATCACCAAAGCCCAGCCAGTGGAGGCCACGGTGACCAAGAGCCAGCCCCTGCGCTCCGGCCTTGTCACAGAGTGTGACTCAAACTCAGTATGATGACACTAACCACCACTGCCACAACCACAGGCCAGGCTCTGGGGCTCAGCCTTGCATCCTGGCCCTTCAGAGGTCATGGCAAGTGAACGGCCTGAGCCTCCAGGTTCAAGACAGCCTGGGACACTGGGTGAGACCTCATCTCGCCCATCAATCCAAAGATTAGATGGGTGTGGTGGTGCAGACTAGTCATTCCAGCCACTCGGGGGCCCATTGTGGAATGATGGCCTCAGCCTGGCAGGTGGAGTCCACGGTGGCCGTGAGCATGCCCCTGCACTAAGACCTGGGCAACAGAGCAGGATTCCAACTCCAAAAAATAATAATCACCACCACCACCACCACCACCACCACCCCTGCCACCCAGCACTAGGTGTCTTCCTCAGGGATGAGAGAGAAAAAGTCACTTTCCCGCCTGTTGTTTGCGGGAGGTTTCAAAGGTGGCCACTGAGCCTGAAACCACGCATCCCAGAAGACCTGTCTCCACCCTCCACACTCGTACCTCATGGTAAAGATAATGTGAGCTCATGAACAGATGGCATCGAGTTAGGGCAGCCATCGGGCACAGAGTGAATAAAGCGGTCTGGCAATGCCGCAGCCAGCCCAGGTTCTGGTCGTCTGGTCTGCCAGGTTCGGATGGGGGGAAGCCCCTTCCTCTCCCGATCACTCCATTTTCCACTGCCCACGTGGACTTTTTGCTGGGGAGCCATGGACAGCAGTCATGACGTACGTGGGAGGCAACATTTTTGTCACCATAGTCTTCTTCGGTCTGGCTGGGGCACGGCAGCATGATTGTGGCTCCTGGGCCTTGACCTACGGGGCTCAGGAGGTCTTCCCCCTTAATCCCCCTAGCATCCATGACTCCGGGGGCCAAAACGCTTGACTATTTTGGAGACCTCTCACTGAGATGAGGTCTGTCCATGTCGCCCAGGCCGGTCACTGACCCCTGGGCTCAGGCAGCCTCCCACCTCGGACATTCAGGGTGTGGAGTTGACAGCTATATGTTACAGTGTTCGGCCTGGATTCACACATTCTGTCAGTGAGGGCGATGCAAAGGAATGCCCTGGGATGTAGATCACCACTGCCATGTAGCCAGGACCGTGGGCACCACTACACGCGACTCCAGTGTTTGTGTTCTGCAGAGTGACGAGATGTTGTTATGTGGCTCAGGCTGGTCTCAAATTCCCGGGCTCCAGCATTTCCCCACCTGGGCCTCTCAAAGACGATTTTCTGATGATCCACCATCTTTTGGGAACTCTTGGCCCAAGGCTGGGGCTTCCTTCCCAAATGATCTCTGTCTGTTCACGATCATCCCAACTCCATACACAAATGGATGCTCTTCTTTTCTTCCTTTTCTTTGAGTCAGTGTCTCACTCAGTCACCTAGGCTGGAGGGTGATGGTGCGTTCCCATCCACAGCATCCTCGGCCCTTTGGGCTCCAGCAAGCCTTCCGGCCATCCAAGGAGCTGGAACGTCAGATGCGTGCCACCCTACCTGGCTGATTTGGGATGGAGGGTAGAAACGAGGACTCGCCGAGTTGCCTGGGTGCATCTCGGATCCATGGTCTTGGGCCAGCTGCTAGCCTAGGCCTCCCAAAGTGCTAGCATGACGAGGCCAAACCCTCAATCCTGGCCTCGTTCCTTTGTCAAAAATGCACCAGAAGGCAGGGTGCAATGGCCCAGGCCTGGAATCCCAGTGCTCTGGGAGACTGAAGCAGGAGGATGGCTGGAGACCAGGAGCACAGGGTCAGCCTGGGCCATGCAGGGAGACCCCATCTCTGCACCCATAGAAACCGAGATTCCTGGGTCGTGGACAGTCCGGGCACCTTGATGAGACATCATCTCTACAAGAAACCAAAAAATGAGCCGAGTGTGATGCTGCACACCTGTCTTTCTGGTCACTCTGGAGGCTGTGGTGGGAGGATTGCCCGAACCCATCAGATGGAGGCCATGATGGCCGAGAACGGGACACTGCACTCTGGCCTGGGTGACATATGGGTCTCCGACTCAGAATAATAATACCAACCACCACCACCACAACCACAGACTGGACTCAGGGCCTCAGCCTGGCATCCTGGCAGTTCGGAGGAAGAGGTGAGTAGACGACCTGAGCTTGCATGGTCGAGACCAGCCCGGGACACTGGGCAAGAACTTGTCTCGGACTCAAAAAATAAATCCAAAGATTAGATGGGCATGGTGGCGCAGGCCTGTCGTTCCAGTCACTAGGGGGACCGAGGAGGGAGGATTGCCAGAACTCAGCAGCTGGATTCTGCAGTGACTGTGAGCATTGCCCTGCACTCAGCCAGGGTGACAGAGTGGCATTCTGGCTCCAAATAATAATCACCACCACCACCACCAACACCAGCTCTGCCACTCAGCGCAAGGAGTCACCTTCAGGGATGGGAGAGGTAAAGGCACTTTCCCGCCTATCATTCATGGGAGATTTCAAAGCTGGCCCCCAGACAAGTCCATCCCATGCCTTCTGCCACGCATCACAGAATTCCTGCCACCACACTTCACACTCATGCCCCCTGGCAAAGACGTGTGTGAATTCAATGAACAGACAGCCACGAGTTAGAGCAGCTATCGAGCACAGAGCAATAATTACTGTATGGCAACATCATGGTCAGCCCAGGTTCCGGTTGCCTGGTCTGCCACCTTTGGGCTGGGAGAGACCCCTTTCCTCTCCCGATCACTCCATCATCACATGCCCACACGGCCTTTCCCTTGGGGAGCCGTTTTCACCCATCGTGACACATGTGGGAGGCATCTGTTTTGTTGCTGGAGTCTCCATTGCCCAAGCTGGGGCATGGCAGTACAATTGCTGCTCCTATGGCCTCAACCTGTGGGACTCAGACAGTCCTCTCACCTCGACCCCAAAAAACTGGGGCTCCAGGTGCAACCACGTCTGACTCGATTTTGGGACCTCTCACTGAGACAAGGTCTGGCCACATCACCTGGCTTGTTCTCTGAACCCTGGGCTCAGGCCGCCTCACACCTCAGCATCCCAGGGCACAGGACTGAAGGCCATCAGCCAGGGTGCCCAGCCTGGACTCATAAGTTCCATCAGTGGGGTGACAAAATGGAACGCCCCAAAAGAGAGGCCACCACAACCCGTGTAGCTGGGATGCAGGTGACACCACGCACAACTCCACTGTTTGCATTTGGGGGAGCTACGATGTCACGCTGTGTGGCCCAGGCTGGTCTTGCACACCCAGGTTCCAGAGTTCTGCCACCTTGACCTCCCAAAGCCACAGTCTGATTGAATGTCGATCCACTGTCTTCTGGGAACTCTAGGCTCAAGCTGGGATTTTGTTCGCAAATTATCTGTCTGTTCATGATGATCCCAAATCCATAATCAAAGGGAAGCTCTTTTTTCCCCGTCTTTCCTTTTTTAATTTGAATCAAAGTCTCACTCTGTCACCCAGGCTGGAGCATGGTGGCTCTGTCCCAGCCACTGCAACCTCGGCCAAACTTGCTCTGGTGAGCCTTTCCCTGGCCTTCTGAGGAGCCAGAATGACAGGGGTGCACCACCATGCTTAGCTCATTTGGGATGGAGGGTAGAGACGAGTTCTCACCGAGGTGCCTGAGTGGGTCCAGCCCTCAGCCTTGGGCTGGCCACTGGCCTCAGTCTCTAAAACTACTGGAATGACGAGGCTTAGTTGCCAAGCCCGGACTCGATCCTTCATCAAAAATGAACCAGAAGGCCTGGCGGGGTGTCCCACACCTGGAATCCCAGTGCTCTGGGAGGCCGAGGTGAGAGGATAACTGGAACCAGGAACTGAAGGGCAACATAGGCCATGCAGGAGACCCAGTCTCTGCACCCATCCAAAAAGTGGACGTGGTTAGAGGTGTTCGTCATCCCAGCCACTCTGGAGGTGGAGGTGGGAGGATTGCCGAAGCCCATGATTTCAAGGCTGGCAGTCAATGACGGTCGTTTTCCCAGACCCCAGTGTGTGGTGTGTTCACAGGACGACTGGCTTTAGAGCCAGGAAAGATGGGACTTGGGGGAAGAAACATCCCCAGGTGAGGGATGTGTCCGGGTTTTTCTTGGAAGAAGGTCCTTTTTGCTGAGTTCGAGGGCTGGCCTGCCTGGGGCACATTTCTCACCTCGGGGAGAAGAAGCAGCAGGAACCCGGCCAGGGATCCTGGGGAACTCGCACACTAAAGTGGCAGCAACCCTTGGGGGGGGTTGGGCTGGAAAGTGCCGAGTTTGTTGGACCCTTACATGTGGGGGTGGGTGGGAAGAATTGAGGGCAGAATGTTTGCAGGAGAATGGATTTCTTTCATTCTTTCTTCCTTTTATCCTTCCTTTGGTTTTTTTGTTTTTTTCTTTCCTCACTAGGTTTCCCAGGCTGCTCTCAAATAGCCCAACTTGGACCATCCTCTTGGCCCAGGCCTCCCAAACTGCCAGGATCACAGACTTGGCATTTGGTCGACATCCTGGTCTTCCAGCCTGGTCTTGAATCTAGGCCAGAGGGGATCCTCCCACCAAGGCCTGCCCTCAACCAAGGTTTTCTGGGTTTTGCTTGGGGTCGAGGTGGGGGCTTGCTATGTTGTCCATTATAATCTCGAGCTCCCGGGTTCTGGCCATCTTCCTGTCTTGGTCTCCCCGAGTGCCGAGGAGACAGGCATGTTAACTGGCTGTCCCACACTCCCAAAGGTTTGAGAGTGACCGCCTCCTTTTCCCAGAGGCATCCCCTGGGAGGAGCAAGTGGGTCCGCCATGGGGAACGAGGAGGGCAGACGGTTGGGTGCCCTGCAGAAGACATGCCCCTCTACCAGTAGCTCTCCCCAGGGAGGACTCAGCAAGTGATTCTAGTCGACCTTTCCAGAGTCCTGGGTCATTGGATGGAGTGAGTCTCACCATGGGGCCCTGAGAAGGGTGTAGAGGCTGTTCCTGGGAGCTCACAATTGTAATTCCTACACACTAGGAGACTGAGGCGAGAGGATAGCCTGAGCCCCCAGGTCTGAGACCAGGCTGGGGACCTTGGCAAGACCTCATCTGTAAAAGAAGCCAAAATATGAGCCAAGTGTGGTGGCACACGCTTGTCTTTCCGGCCGCTCAGGGGCTGATGTGGGAGCATCATCAGAGCCAGGCAGGTGGAATCCGTGATGGCCATGTGCATGCCCCTGTTCTCCAGCCTGGGCGAGAGAGCAAGATTCTGACAACAAATATTCATAATCACCATCACCACCACAACCACCACCCCTGCCATCCAGCACTAGAATTCACCCCCAGGGATGGGAGAGGAAATGTCACTTTCTGGCATGTCATTCACAGGAGCTTTCAAAGGTGGCCAACGGGATCGTCCGTCCCGCACCTTTGGCCATGTGGTCAAGAAGGGCTGCCTACACCCTCCAAACTCGTGCTCCACAGCAAAGATGCCTGTGAGCTCATGGAACAGACTGATCAGACATAGGGTGGTTGTGGGGCACAGAGTGATCAAGGCAGCCAGCAACACCACAGCCAGCCCATATTCTGGTCACCCTGCCTGCCTATTTCGGGCTGGGAGAGGGTCCCTTACTCTCCTGATAACTCCTTCATTCCTCGCCAACATGGACCTTTCCCTGAGTAGCCGTGGATGCCCATCCTGACGCATGTTGGAGGTGTCATTTTTGTCACCAAAGTCTCCGTCGGCCAGGCTGGGGCACAGCAGCCTGAACGTGGATTTCGGGGCCTCAACCTGTGGGGCTCAGGGGATCCTCTTGCCTTGGCCCCCGAGCAGCCTGGACTCCGGGGACCCCATGCCCGACCTGATTT
>NW_007245852.1:352380-354427 GCF_000164805.1 Carlito syrichta | reverse complement strand
AGCACTGTGCAATAGCCTGCAGGCACCATAGCCTGGCAATACTCAATGTGCATGCTCCCTCCACAAACCCCACAGTTCTACTCCTGCAGATAAGCTCCAGAGAAACTCTCACACAAGACATTCACAGCAATGTCATGAGAAACAGCAAGGAAATTAAAACAACCCAAATGCTTCTGAACATCAGTCTAGCTGGATAAATTATAGCAACTACAACAGAACACTTGAAAGCAGTGAAAATAATGAACTTCAACGACATGCATGGATGGATGCTGTAATATAAAGAGCAGTCCCAAGTGAATACATTTAGCACAATTTCATTAAAAGTAAAGATCAAAAACAGGCAAAACATATACACACACAAGATAAAACCATACAGAAAAGCAAGAGAATAATGAACCAAAACTCAAGAAAATGTTTACTTGTTAGGGTACACAGAGATGTTTGGAGAAGAAGAGCAAAGAGGTTCCAAAGACTTTAGCATTGCTCTCTTTCTTAAGCTTGCTAGTAGGGATTCTGAAGTTAATTTTTAAATTTTTTTCTTAAGCTGGACATACATGTTATAGAATCCCTCTTCCTCTGACATTTTTCACCATAAAAACAGAAAGAGAAAAGATCTACAGATCAGATCCCCAAAATATATACCAAAAGAGTTCAATGAATTGATTATATAACAAACATTCTATCTTAGGCTCTCACAAATGTTTCCCTACCTATAGAAAAAAAGGATTAATTATGACTCTAAATGAAGTAACAAGGAATAACACAAGAGAAACTTTTCAATACCAAGGACTCTGGGATATGGGCCTCCCAGCATCCCTCCCAAGCAAAGGACCCACAGAATGCCATACTGGGAGGATATGGGTTTGAACATACCAGGCACCCCCGGTGGGTATTGGGGAGATGCTGATGAGGAAACCTGTCTCAGGTCATTCCCTTGTAGAGCTTGCAGTACAAGGGTGACAAACCTCAAGAAGGTCAACTCACAGCAAGATAGTTCACAATTATCAATCCAACCAAGCTCATGGTGCTAGGGATGGAAAACACCAAGATGAAGGTTCCTGCCCTCACAGAGCATACCATCTAATGGGAAGGGGGCTTACTAACAAGCAATTCCAGTAATACCACCTAGGTGCAAGACCAGCACAGCCTTTCCGACTCTGCACAGATGCTACAGTCAAGAAATAGCTTTATAAAAGGGAAAGAGTCCATTATGAATGAACTCATACTCCATTGATACCTAACTCATAAAAAATGCTCATTTCATCAGGGTCATAAAAAATATCACTGCATCAATTCTAAGAAATGTGCATAAATAATTTGCTTTAAAAAAGTCTGTATGTTTCATTTATCCTCTGTGTCTGTTTAAATGTAATAAGACATTACTTCTCAATGACTAATTGGAAAAAGCATCTTATTTCCCTAATTTGTGAAACTGCTATAAGAAGCAAATAACCAGAGGGCAAATAATATAATAACTATAAAGGAAAAGTCACACAGTAGATGATTAACTTAAAAAGACCCAAGTGTAATATTTGAATGTGGTCTTCCAACAAACTCACTGTACCAACCATTGCAGCTGGTGGGCCACAGGTCAGAATTGGTATTTGTTAATGAGTTTGGTCAACACTGGACAGGGTATAAAAAGAGAAACTGGCCTCCCTGAGAAGGTCAGGTGGGAACAGCTGGAAAACAGCCACAATGGCCCTTACCTCCACACTCCCATAGCCACAAGCACAGCTGGGGGAGGCCTGGAAGGTACCCCACTCCTCTCCCACTTCCTCCTGGGGACTATTCAACCATGTTTGCCACCCAGGAAAGAGCAAGGGGCACAAACTTTCTGACAAAGACGATTCACTCC
Organism: Carlito syrichta; assembly: GCF_000164805.1. Classification (NCBI taxonomy): domain Eukaryota; kingdom Metazoa; phylum Chordata; class Mammalia; order Primates; family Tarsiidae; genus Carlito; species Carlito syrichta. Next base: position 352,569 of record NW_007245852.1, on the reverse strand, counting down.
ACCTGGAGAAAGCAGGGCAATGCCTACTGGACCTGCTCCTTGGCCCTCACCTCCCACTCACTTCAAGATCCTTCCATCAGCAGTTAAACACACTTGAGTCTGGCAGTTTCTAAGTCTTACTTAACATACGGATTACTTAACATAGGGATTTCCAGGTTCTACCCCAGGAGTCTGATTCAGAAAGTCTGA